>NW_026047415.1:5000-7500 GCF_023864345.2 Schistocerca serialis cubense
CTGCCATCCACATTACAGTGTATAGCTGCAAGGTGTTTAACATGAAGCGATACACTGGGGACCGGGCAGTGCGAGTAGCAAACTATATTGCGGGGGTTGCAGTTAGGCAACACTACACTAATTTAACGCGTCGTATGACAATTACAGAGCAGGTTAAGGCCCAACGTGTGTTGGGTTAAGGCCCAACGTGTGTTGGGTTAAGGCCCAACGTGTGTTGGGTTAAGGCCCAACGTGTGTTGGGTTAAGGCCCAACGTGTGTTGGGTTAAGGCCCAACGTGTGTTGGGTTAAGGCCCAACGTGTGTTGGGTTAAGGCCCAACGTGTGTTGGGTTAAGGCCCAACGTGTGTTGGGTTAAGGCCCAACGTGTGTTGGGTTAAGGCCCAACGTGTGTTGGGTTAAGGCCCAACGTGTGTTGGGTTAAGGCCCAACGTGTGTTGGGTTAAGGCCCAACGTGTGTTGGGTTAAGGCCCAACGTGTGTTGGGTTAAGGCCCAACGTGTGTTGGGTTAAGGCCCAACGTGTGTTGGGTTAAGGCCCAACATAGGTTGGGTTAAGGCCCAACATAGGTTGGGTTAAGGCCCAACATAGGTTGGGTTAAGGCGCAACATAGGTTGGGTTAAGGCGCAACATAGGTTGGGTTAAGGCGCAACATAGGTTGGGTTAAGGCGCAACATAGGTTGGGTTAAGGCGCAACATAGGTTGGGTTAAGGCGCAACATAGGTTGGGTTAAGGCGCAACATAGGTTAGGTTAAGGCGCAACATAGGTTAGGTTAAGGCGCAACATAGGTTAGGTTAAGGCGCAACATAGGTTAGGTTAAGGCGCAACATAGGTTAGGTTAAGGCGCAACATAGGTTAGGTTAAGGCGCAACATAGGTTAGGTTAAGGCGCAACATAGGTTAGGTTAAGGCGCAACATAGGTTAGGTTAAGGCGCAACATAGGTTAGGTTAAGGCGCAACATAGGTTAGGTTAAGGCGCAACATAGGTTAGGTTAAGGCGCAACATAGGTTAGGTTAAGGCGCAACATAGGTTAGGTTAAGGCGCAACATAGGTTAGGTTAAGGCGCAACATAGGTTAGGTTAAGGCGCAACATAGGTTAGGTTAAGGCGCAACATAGGTTAGGTTAAGGCGCAACATAGGTTAGGTTAAGGCGCAACATAGGTTAGGTTAAGGCGCAACATAGGTTAGGTTAAGGCGCAACATAGGTTAGGTTAAGGCGCAACATAGGTTAGGTTAAGGCGCAACATAGGTTAGGTTAAGGCGCAACATAGGTTAGGTTAAGGCGCAACATAGGTTAGGTTAAGGCGCAACATAGGTTAGGTTAAGGCGCAACATAGGTTAGGTTGAGGCACAATATAGGTTAGGTTGAGGTACCGTATAGGTTAGGTTAAGGTACAGTATAGTTTAGGTTAAGGTACAGTATAGTTTAGGTTAAGGTACAGTATAGTTTAGGTTAAGGTACAGTATAGTTTAGGTTAAGGTACAGTATAGTTTAGGTTAAGGTACAGTATAGTTTAGGTTAAGGTACAGTATAGTTTAGGTTAAGGTACACATTGTTGTATGGAAAGGTGTAATGGGGGGGGGGGGGGGGCGGCCGGTCGGTTTGTTGATTGTGATTATAGTAAGTGGATGCCTGCGGCATCATCTGATTTGCCACGTCAGGATGCACCTTTGGCTCATGACAGGCGGCGCTCCGATTCCATGCTTGTGGCAGACCTGTGTCTTTCATTCCTGCCATTGTTTGTGTGCTGTGAGAGGAGGCAGTATTGTGATGTTGGGTGCACCCCTGTGTAGGACATGTGTGGGTGTTGGTGGCTTAGCTGAGCAATGGTGGTTGTCGGGGGGGTGGGATATTCCGTTTTCTGAGTGGACCTCCCAGTCTGGTTATGACAGTGTGGATTGTCTCATGTGGCGGAGAGGATGCACTGGGTGTTGTTCCATGCTGGTGCTTACATATTGTCTGTGTGCGTGTTACAGGCGGAGAGTAGTGCGTGATAAGAGTGTGTGGCTGCCGTGTGGTTGTGATTGTGAGCAGAGTCTTTCAGCATGTATACGGACAGTTGTATATATTATCTGTATTCTGATGGGTCTATGTATTACTAATCAGCGCCGTGTATACGTTTAATCCGGTTCCAGTCGAAACTGTTGTATCTCTGTACATTAGTGACACGGCGAGCGCGCTATGTAGCTACTCGTCTCGGCAGCTTCCACCGGTGTATGGCAAATGATTATAAGCAATGAGTCGAGTCGTCAATACCGATAGTGTGACGTCACATGTCTGGGGTGGGGGACGCTGCGCCCTTCCGGTGGGTCATGGCCTAGAAAGACGCTCCCCACGCAGGGGGGCTTGGACTGTCATAAACTCTTCCGAGTAATATACTTGCCGTACGTTTTTGCGACTGCGAGTGCAACGCCCACCGGTACCGACATGGATGGAGCGCCTCCTAGCTGACCGCTCAGCATCGGCATTCGTACAGAGAGCAACGCGATCGCGTCTCTAGC
>NW_026047415.1:12500-17500 GCF_023864345.2 Schistocerca serialis cubense
CTTCCCATGTCGTTGTACAATGTCCATCTTCCAGCTGTAGAGTAGACAGCATTGTGGGAGCTCTGATTTTTTCCCTTATAAGTTTATATGGAACCCCCCAGGGGTCCAATCCCAGCTGCTCATTCACAAAATTTTGCCAAGACTGCCGTCTTGCCCGTTGCACGGAATCCTGGTATCGGGCTTTGAGGCGACGATAGATCCTGAGATGGTACTGTCTCTCTTCTTGTATGAAGCTCCTCTGATAGTTACTCCTCGCCCGTCTGACAGATCGCTTGAGCTCAGTCAGCTCGGGGGACCACGGAGTAGACTGTTTGCGAACAAACCTTGCCATCCGAGGAACAGACACAGCAATAGCCGCCACAACAGATGCAACCAATTCGTCCACCGCCTCGTCCACATTATGTATCTCCGCGTCCGGTCCCAGCCCTGGAGGACGAAACACCTGTGCCAGCCGGTTCCAGTTCGTCTTTTGATAGTTATATCTCTCCACCCAGTCCCCAGGATCTTCTTCAAGCTCCATATAGTAATCAAAAAATATGCAATTATGATCACTAATTGTGAGATTACTCACAACTCTCCAATTCCTGACGTGCGGTGCTGCTCTTTGAGTTGCAAGCGTAACATCTATGTTAGAAACAGCACCCGCTCTTCCTGAATAGGTAGGCGGGTTGCCAGGTTGATTTATAACGTCAAGCTGCATCTGCATTATAAGATTTTCCAGCTCAGCTCCCCGCTCATCCTGCTCAACACTAAACCACAATGGGGACTTTGCATTAGCGTCCATACACACAATAACCGGCTTTCCCTGCAACCTTCTTAGAATCCAGTCCAACTGATTAAGAAATCCAATAATGTGTTGTCTGAATTGGCAGTATACATTAACAAAAAATAACAAATGCGACATCAGATTAAGTTGGACCACAATCACATGATCGTTACAGAATTGTGTAAGCACAGTTGTTTTAATACATTTATTCAAAACGACAACCGCGCTCATGGGATTCTCACCAGAGAACACCACTTGCGCGGTTGCTGGAAATCCAGGAATCCGACCAGCACAGGAGGCAGGTTCTTGAATTACTAATATATCCAATAAATCGTCTTCCGCTATTTTTCTAAGCTCTTGCGTAACCAAATGGCTACGCATTGCATTAATTTGCAATACTTTAAAACACCCCATCAACCAGGGGGATAAAAGACATGCAGGCGGCTGGCGGGCCATGACTTCGAGAGGTCTACCACATTTCTACCGTACATCTTTACCATGTCTTTGTATATTTTCTCAAGATCAAATTTACGGCCTCGCCTGGCAAACACCTGCTGCACCAACTCCTTTAAGTCATCCGGTTGCGACGGAAGATTTGCCGCGTGCAAACTTATGCAATCCACGTCCTCCAAGGCTGGATACGTGATATCTCCACCATTACTATGTCCTGTCCTCACAAGCTGCCTCAGTGCAATTGTTAACAATGCCGGCTCCTCGAGCCTGTTTAAACGCAACTTGCGTTCAAAGTCATCGTACACCCCTCCTGGACCAACTGCATTGTAAGAAGTACCTTCACCATTCAGCTTTACATTATTTACAGTATTCAACTTTACATTATTTACAGTATCCTCATCTAAACTACTACTACCACCACTACCACCACCACCACTAGTATCTTCAGTAGGGACTTTGCTCACATCTTCTTGATTCGATATCTGCAAATCTTGCTTCCCAGGCTCCTTCAACTTGGTACTCGACAGTCGACTAGTTAGCCGACCGACCGCTGCCTCCAAGTCGACATCCGTCTGGATGCCGACGTCCACCATCGATCCTCCAGTGGTGTCCCGTACCTCTTCCGGGTTGTACAGCGAACCTGTGGACAAAGCTTTACTAATTAGCTTACCCCGTTCCGCGTCCCTTTTCATTTTACTTGGTGATTTCTTTTTCGGCGCCTTAAGGGTCGCCATAATCAGTCCTTTGTATTATTCTATCGAGGAACATCCGGTAGGTGGGGCAGTCTTTCGGTCCACCACACTTTCTCCCCCTCTTTTTGCACGGTATGCAAATGGGGGCTTTGTCCTTGTTAGGACAGGCCTTTCTTTCATGACCCGCCTGCCCACAATGGGCACACAAGGCATGTTCTTCATGACAATACTTGTTTGTATGATTTAAATCTTGACATTTGGTGCACCGTGGCACCGCCAAATAGTCCTTTATATTTAATGCCGAATAACCGACATATAGTCTGCCTATTCTGGTGAGAGGTTTCCATAATTCAGGTGAAACCTCCACTACGTGATGCACTGTGACTTTTTCTCTAGGTCCAACTTTAAATCTTAATCTAAACTGGGTATCAAACTCTTCCCTCGTCATTGTCGCGTCAAAATTCTGTACATATATTGCATCCATCAAGCTGTCGGCATTCATGTATGATGGAACATCATAAAGGCACATCAAAGGCCTTCGCCTCCGTGGCGGTTCGCACTTGACCTTGGCAGCCAGCTGAGGATTTGTCATGATCCGCAGGCTGTCCTCCGGAGTTGCCGTCTCAACAATCAGAACATTTTTCGCGGTTCTTACAGTGTTAATTTTTATTTTATCCCGTTTTGGATCAATGCATTTTTCAAATGCAGTCTTAACTGCCCGGATGTCCTCCCCTTCTTTCGGCTTAATGAACACTGTTGGTACACTTTTCTTAATATTTTCTTGAATGGTTTCTTTTGCCGTCGGCGCCTTTACCACAGGGGTACTCGCAACCGCGGCATATGATTTTACAACTGGTGGCTGATTCCTAAGACGTTCGTTTTCTTTCTGTAATTCGATCAGTCTACCTTCTAATTGGGAATGGGCCATCGCCCACCTGGCAACACAATCCCGAATATTATTAATCGCCACGTTACTGATCTTTCCATTCTTTACACTGGAATCTAACAAACTCAAGAAACGAGCATGACGCTCGGCTACAGACAAATCTTCGTCGCGAACGGATTCAACCTCGAGCGCATGATCACTCTCCACTAGTTCGGCCATAATGACAGATGAAGAGTGAAAAAATGAAGGCCCGTCTCTTTCCCCGGACCGGCCTCTCTGGCATGGGGGGAGGCTAAATGCAGCTCGCTCACCGGTCCCGCCCCTTGACCAAGAGCTTTCAACAACTGAGCTGCTAGGTTTAGCACGCCGTGGGAACAGCGCACTAGTCCTCTTCGACTGCTGCATCATCGAAGTTTTCTCCCGCTCCCTTACCGACGAATGCCTCCCGCATTCCGGGAGAGCGGATTCACCCTCCGTCCTTCGCCCCCTACTAGGCCGAGTTTCCACCAAAAGGCTAAAGACCCGGTCCTACTCAGGTGCCGGGCCGGTCCCCCAGACGTTCGGGGGTCTGGACCCATCTAACCTAACCGGGGACGTGTCACCACGCCCCGGCTTGGCGGATCATGCCCCGGAATTCCAGGGGCAAGGCGGGTGACCTTCGCCGACTTGGGCCAGGATCCCGCCGCGACAAATGCAGCAGCCGGAACCGGCGTACAAGATATTCAGTACGCCGTCGCGCCCCTGCCCTTCGGTCGCCCGAAGGCTTAACAGCTGCACCCCGAGAAGGCGAGCAGGAGCACTTGAGAAGGAGAGGCTAAGATGTTCGAGTCGCATCCTTCCCCTGCTGCCTATTACCAACCATGAGCCCCATTTGGCTACCTTAAGAGAGTCATAGTTACTCCCGCCGTTTACCCGCGCTTGCTTGAATTTCTTCACGTTGACATTCAGAGCACTGGGCAGAAATCACATTGCGTCAACACCCGCTAGGGCCATCGCAATGCTTTGTTTTAATTAGACAGTCGGATTCCCCCAGTCCGTGCCAGTTCTGAGTTGATCGTTGAATGGCGGCCGAAGAGAATCCGCGCACCCGCGCGCCCCCGGAGGAGCACGCTAAGGCGGACGCGGCCTCGCAGCAAGGAAGATCCGTGGGAGGCCAAGGCACGGGACCGAGCTCGGATCCTGCACGCAGGTTGAAGCACCGGGGCGCGAACGCCGCGCAGGCGCGCGCATCCTGCACCGCCGGCCAGCACGAGGCCAACCAACGGCGAGAGCAGACCACGCCCGCGCTAAACGCCCGCACTTACCGGCACCCCTACGGCACTCACCTCGCCCAGGCCCGGCACGTTAGCGCTGACCCACTTCCCGACCAAGCCCGACACGCCCCGATCCTCAGAGCCAATCCTTATCCCGAAGTTACGGATCCAATTTGCCGACTTCCCTTACCTACATTATTCTATCGACTAGAGGCTCTTCACCTTGGAGACCTGCTGCGGATATGGGTACGAACCGGCGCGACACCTCCACGTGGCCCTCTCCCGGATTTTCAAGGTCCGAGGGGAAGATCGGGACACCGCCGCAACTGCGGTGCTCTTCGCGTTCCAAACCCTATCTCCCTGCTAGAGGATTCCAGGGAACTCGAACGCTCATGCAGAAAAGAAAACTCTTCCCCGATCTCCCGACGGCGTCTCCGGGTCCTTTTGGGTTACCCCGACGAGCATCTCTAAAAGAGGGGCCCGACTTGTATCGGTTCCGCTGCCGGGTTCCGGAATAGGAACCGGATTCCCTTTCGCCCAACGGGGGCCAGCACAAAGTGCATCATGCTATGACGGCCCCCATCAACATCGGATTTCTCCTAGGGCTTAGGATCGACTGACTCGTGTGCAACGGCTGTTCACACGAAACCCTTCTCCGCGTCAGCCCTCCAGGGCCTCGCTGGAGTATTTGCTACTACCACCAAGATCTGCACCGACGGCGGCTCCAGGCAGGCTCACGCCCAGACCCTTCTGCGCCCACCGCCGCGACCCTCCTACTCGTCAGGGCTTCGCGGCCGGCCGCAAGGACCGGCCATGACTGCCAGACTGACGGCCGAGTATAGGCACGACGCTTCAGCGCCATCCATTTTCAGGGCTAGTTGCTTCGGCAGGTGAGTTGTTACACACTCCTTAGCGGATTCCGACTTCCATGGCCACCGTCCTGCTGTCTT
>NW_026047415.1:20000-25000 GCF_023864345.2 Schistocerca serialis cubense
ATTGCAAGCCCCAATCCCTAGCACGAAGGAGGTTCAGCGGGTTACCCCGACCTTTCGGCCTAGGAAGACACGCTGATTCCTTCAGTGTAGCGCGCGTGCGGCCCAGAACATCTAAGGGCATCACAGACCTGTTATTGCTCAATCTCGTGCGGCTAGAAGCCGCCTGTCCCTCTAAGAAGAAAAGTAATCGCTGACAGCACGAAGGATGTCACGCGACTAGTTAGCAGGCTAGAGTCTCGTTCGTTATCGGAATTAACCAGACAAATCGCTCCACCAACTAAGAACGGCCATGCACCACCACCCACCGAATCAAGAAAGAGCTATCAATCTGTCAATCCTTCCGGTGTCCGGGCCTGGTGAGGTTTCCCGTGTTGAGTCAAATTAAGCCGCAGGCTCCACTCCTGGTGGTGCCCTTCCGTCAATTCCTTTAAGTTTCAGCTTTGCAACCATACTTCCCCCGGAACCCAAAAGCTTTGGTTTCCCGGAGGCTGCCCGCCGAGTCATCGGAGGAACTGCGGCGGATCGCTGGCTGGCATCGTTTATGGTTAGAACTAGGGCGGTATCTGATCGCCTTCGAACCTCTAACTTTCGTTCTTGATTAATGAAAACATACTTGGCAAATGCTTTCGCTTCTGTTCGTCTTGCGACGATCCAAGAATTTCACCTCTAACGTCGCAATACGAATGCCCCCGCCTGTCCCTATTAATCATTACCTCGGGTTCCGAAAACCAACAAAATAGAACCGAGGTCCTATTCCATTATTCCATGCACACAGTATTCAGGCGGGCTTGCCTGCTTTAAGCACTCTAATTTGTTCAAAGTAAACGTGCCGGCCCACCGAGACACTCACTCAAGAGCACCCTGGTAGGATTGCAACGGGGTCCGCCTCGGGACGCACGAGCACGCACGAGGCGCGTCGCACGCCTTCAGCTCGCCCCACCGGCAGGACGTCCCACGATACATGCCAGTTAAACACCGACGGGCGGTGAACCAACAGCGTGGGACACAAATCCAACTACGAGCTTTTTAACCGCAACAACTTTAATATACGCTATTGGAGCTGGAATTACCGCGGCTGCTGGCACCAGACTTGCCCTCCAATAGATACTCGTTAAAGGATTTAAAGTGTACTCATTCCGATTACGGGGCCTCGGATGAGTCCCGTATCGTTATTTTTCGTCACTACCTCCCCGTGCCGGGAGTGGGTAATTTGCGCGCCTGCTGCCTTCCTTGGATGTGGTAGCCGTTTCTCAGGCTCCCTCTCCGGAATCGAACCCTGATTCCCCGTTACCCGTTACAACCATGGTAGGCGCAGAACCTACCATCGACAGTTGATAAGGCAGACATTTGAAAGATGCGTCGCCGGTACGAGGACCGTGCGATCAGCCCAAAGTTATTCAGAGTCACCAAGGCAAACGGACCGGACGAGCCGACCGATTGGTTTTGATCTAATAAAAGCGTCCCTTCCATCTCTGGTCGGGACTCTGTTTGCATGTATTAGCTCTAGAATTACCACAGTTATCCAAGTAACGTGGGTACGATCTAAGGAACCATAACTGATTTAATGAGCCATTCGCGGTTTCACCTTAATGCGGCTTGTACTGAGACATGCATGGCTTAATCTTTGAGACAAGCATATGACTACTGGCAGGATCAACCAGGGAGCTGCGTCAACTAGAGCTGAGCAGCCGGCCGCCCGGGAGTGTGTCCCGGGGGCCCGCGCGAACACGCAAGCGTCCGCTCAATTATTCTGCAAACAGGAGGAGGCTGAGCTCCCCTGCACCATACACCTCGAAACCCTCTCAGGTCCCGGCGGCGCGCAGCGCCGTCCTAAGTACTTGGTCGGGTTCGAGAGAGGCGCAATCGCCCGGGGTTTGGCGAGTAGACGCTTTAGGTGCGACCACCCGTGCTCCCAACTGAGCTTGCCGCTGCCGACAGAGGCCCGGGAGCGTGCTGTCGTGGCATTGCCGGCGGGAGACAACACGCGCCACCTACGGTGACCGGCAGCTCCAACGCCAGCGCCACAGAAGGACAAAAGCCCCACTTGGGTGCCGAAGCGAACTCTCCCAGCACAGCGCACGCGCCAACACGTCCGCACAGCTGCGATACAAACCACCTGCGAGAACCGCAGAGGCGACCGAGCAGCAGACGGCGTCGCGGCGCCGAGCGCCGGGCGGCGGCGCATCCTCAGCGCACACAGTCCTCAATCGGACCAGCACACTGCAGATGTCCACCGCGCTTCGCACCGGGCCCGCGAGGACCTACTTTGGCCGCACGGCGCCGCGTGCAGGGTGCGCCGGCGCGCAGCTGCGCCGCCTGCCGCCTCCGTCGGCCGGCGCGCCTGCCACTGGCCGCCCCCACCAGCCGGCTGTAGCGCGTGCGCCCACGCACCGCGCGGCCAGCACGCCGGGAGGCCCCCCCTCACCGGCCGGGGACGGTCCCACCCAGCCACCGCCGCGTATCGCTTCACACCCAGATGCCATTCACGTTCGTGGGCATGGTGGGTATCGCTGGAACAACCGGTTGGTAGCTCAACCGATCGTCGCCATCACTGATTCACCTCTAGCGAGAACAACCGCACCACAACGGTTTACCAGTTGTTCATTTGCGTAACGTCACCAGCAAACGTAGGCGTCCATCGCCATTTGCAAATTCAACGATTGTTGCATGCCTGTGTCAGGTGTCACGACACACTATGTCTGCCCACATACACGCAACAACATGTGCACGCTTCGCGAACACGTGGAAGGTGGCCCCCGTACGTATGCGATGTCCATTGCGCGAACGACTGTCAACCGGCCTCTGTCGCATGTCGCAGATGTGGAACGCAGTGCACCATGCTATCACGGTGTGTGAGAAGAGACGACTACGTCTGACAACACGCGCCACTACATCAACAGACGGCTCATGCTGATCGCCATCCAGGGCATACCACACTGCAATCCAGCTCTTATAGGGAGACGACACGTAGCTGAGTGCACAACATTTGGACCGCATGGTTCGCCGTTGTTGGCGCAGTCGTTGTACGGTCACATGTACCACGATGTATCATTCAGTACATGAGGACCAATGTGCAGTACAGTGTGTGATTTGGACGTACAACATCAGCGGACAGTTGACACAGGCCGTACCACAGCGTAGGCTAAGTGCTTCGCCATGCGAATGCCAATGAACAACTGCAAAGGGCATTGAGCATGTACGTCCTGCTGCCATCCACATTACAGTGTATAGCTGCAAGGTGTTTAACATGAAGCGATACACTGGGGACCGGGCAGTGCGAGTAGCAAACTATATTGCGGGGGTTGCAGTTAGGCAACACTACACTAATTTAACGCGTCGTATGACAATTACAGAGCAGGTTAAGGCCCAACGTGTGTTGGGTTAAGGCCCAACGTGTGTTGGGTTAAGGCCCAACGTGTGTTGGGTTAAGGCCCAACGTGTGTTGGGTTAAGGCCCAACGTGTGTTGGGTTAAGGCCCAACGTGTGTTGGGTTAAGGCCCAACGTGTGTTGGGTTAAGGCCCAACGTGTGTTGGGTTAAGGCCCAACGTGTGTTGGGTTAAGGCCCAACGTGTGTTGGGTTAAGGCCCAACGTGTGTTGGGTTAAGGCCCAACGTGTGTTGGGTTAAGGCCCAACGTGTGTTGGGTTAAGGCCCAACGTGTGTTGGGTTAAGGCCCAACGTGTGTTGGGTTAAGGCCCAACGTGTGTTGGGTTAAGGCCCAACATAGGTTGGGTTAAGGCCCAACATAGGTTGGGTTAAGGCCCAACATAGGTTGGGTTAAGGCGCAACATAGGTTGGGTTAAGGCGCAACATAGGTTGGGTTAAGGCGCAACATAGGTTGGGTTAAGGCGCAACATAGGTTGGGTTAAGGCGCAACATAGGTTAGGTTAAGGCGCAACATAGGTTAGGTTAAGGCGCAACATAGGTTAGGTTAAGGCGCAACATAGGTTAGGTTAAGGCGCAACATAGGTTAGGTTAAGGCGCAACATAGGTTAGGTTAAGGCGCAACATAGGTTAGGTTAAGGCGCAACATAGGTTAGGTTAAGGCGCAACATAGGTTAGGTTAAGGCGCAACATAGGTTAGGTTAAGGCGCAACATAGGTTAGGTTAAGGCGCAACATAGGTTAGGTTAAGGCGCAACATAGGTTAGGTTAAGGCGCAACATAGGTTAGGTTAAGGCGCAACATAGGTTAGGTTAAGGCGCAACATAGGTTAGGTTAAGGCGCAACATAGGTTAGGTTAAGGCGCAACATAGGTTAGGTTAAGGCGCAACATAGGTTAGGTTAAGGCGCAACATAGGTTAGGTTAAGGCGCAACATAGGTTAGGTTAAGGCGCAACATAGGTTAGGTTAAGGCGCAACATAGGTTAGGTTAAGGCGCAACATAGGTTAGGTTAAGGCGCAACATAGGTTAGGTTAAGGCGCAACATAGGTTAGGTTAAGGCGCAACATAGGTTAGGTTGAGGCACAATATAGGTTAGGTTGAGGTACCGTATAGGTTAGGTTAAGGTACAGTATAGTTTAGGTTAAGGTACAGTATAGTTTAGGTTAAGGTACAGTATAGTTTAGGTTAAGGTACAGTATAGTTTAGGTTAAGGTACAGTATAGTTTAGGTTAAGGTACAGTATAGTTTAGGTTAAGGTACAGTATAGTTTAGGTTAAGGTACACATTGTTGTATGGAAAGGTGTAATGGGGGGGGGGGGGGGCGGCCGGTCGGTTTGTTGATTGTGATTATAGTAAGTGGATGCCTGCGGCATCATCTGATTTGCCACGTCAGGATGCACCTTTGGCTCATGACAGGCGGCGCTCCGATTCCATGCTTGTGGCAGACCTGTGTCTTTCATTCCTGCCATTGTTTGTGTGCTGTGAGAGGAGGCAGTATTGTGATGTTGGGTGCACCCCTGTGTAGGACATGTGTGGGTGTTGGTGGCTTAGCTGAGCAATGGTGGTTGTCGGGGGGGTGGGATATTCCGTTTTCTGAGTGGACCTCCCAGTCTGGT
>NW_026047415.1:32500-42500 GCF_023864345.2 Schistocerca serialis cubense
TCACAGACCTGTTATTGCTCAATCTCGTGCGGCTAGAAGCCGCCTGTCCCTCTAAGAAGAAAAGTAATCGCTGACAGCACGAAGGATGTCACGCGACTAGTTAGCAGGCTAGAGTCTCGTTCGTTATCGGAATTAACCAGACAAATCGCTCCACCAACTAAGAACGGCCATGCACCACCACCCACCGAATCAAGAAAGAGCTATCAATCTGTCAATCCTTCCGGTGTCCGGGCCTGGTGAGGTTTCCCGTGTTGAGTCAAATTAAGCCGCAGGCTCCACTCCTGGTGGTGCCCTTCCGTCAATTCCTTTAAGTTTCAGCTTTGCAACCATACTTCCCCCGGAACCCAAAAGCTTTGGTTTCCCGGAGGCTGCCCGCCGAGTCATCGGAGGAACTGCGGCGGATCGCTGGCTGGCATCGTTTATGGTTAGAACTAGGGCGGTATCTGATCGCCTTCGAACCTCTAACTTTCGTTCTTGATTAATGAAAACATACTTGGCAAATGCTTTCGCTTCTGTTCGTCTTGCGACGATCCAAGAATTTCACCTCTAACGTCGCAATACGAATGCCCCCGCCTGTCCCTATTAATCATTACCTCGGGTTCCGAAAACCAACAAAATAGAACCGAGGTCCTATTCCATTATTCCATGCACACAGTATTCAGGCGGGCTTGCCTGCTTTAAGCACTCTAATTTGTTCAAAGTAAACGTGCCGGCCCACCGAGACACTCACTCAAGAGCACCCTGGTAGGATTGCAACGGGGTCCGCCTCGGGACGCACGAGCACGCACGAGGCGCGTCGCACGCCTTCAGCTCGCCCCACCGGCAGGACGTCCCACGATACATGCCAGTTAAACACCGACGGGCGGTGAACCAACAGCGTGGGACACAAATCCAACTACGAGCTTTTTAACCGCAACAACTTTAATATACGCTATTGGAGCTGGAATTACCGCGGCTGCTGGCACCAGACTTGCCCTCCAATAGATACTCGTTAAAGGATTTAAAGTGTACTCATTCCGATTACGGGGCCTCGGATGAGTCCCGTATCGTTATTTTTCGTCACTACCTCCCCGTGCCGGGAGTGGGTAATTTGCGCGCCTGCTGCCTTCCTTGGATGTGGTAGCCGTTTCTCAGGCTCCCTCTCCGGAATCGAACCCTGATTCCCCGTTACCCGTTACAACCATGGTAGGCGCAGAACCTACCATCGACAGTTGATAAGGCAGACATTTGAAAGATGCGTCGCCGGTACGAGGACCGTGCGATCAGCCCAAAGTTATTCAGAGTCACCAAGGCAAACGGACCGGACGAGCCGACCGATTGGTTTTGATCTAATAAAAGCGTCCCTTCCATCTCTGGTCGGGACTCTGTTTTTTTTTTTTTTTTTTTTAAAAAAAAAAAATTTCTTTATTCCATTAAATTATTTCTTACATATTAACCCACCACCTAATACATTAGTGGGTCTTAATTCTCTACATTACATTTTTATTGAATATTAGCAGCATTTATACTTCTATTCTAGTGTTAGTAACTTACTTGCTACAGGAACTAAGAGTTAGTTTCTTTGTTGGGTAAGATCTACTTTTACTCTTGCTAACTAATCTAGGAACTACCTCCTGCAGCGTTACAGGCGTGCCAGATGTTTGTATAAACCTACTGTGTGGCCGTGCCCACTGAGCTAATCCCAGTGAGCATGCCCCTGGCACTGGGCTGGCCTTTTGAAGATCGCTGCAGGTTCTGTTAAGATTTTCTGTCTACTATATACTTAAGGTCTAACTATTGCTAAGTCATGATCGGTGCGCAAATGTCGAATCCGGGTGTTGGCGCTCCCTCCCCCTGTTCCGGAGCGTGGCGGATTCCTACCGTCACGGCGATTGGCCAGTCCACGCCCCGGCGGAATGGGATGGGTCGCCTTCAGTCATGTCATGTCCGGTTGTTCAAGTGTTTTCCCTTAAATATTCCCGCAGGACCTTTGCTGATACCTCGCTGGCAAGGCGGTTTACTATGTTGAATGTGGTGGGATCTCTGATTAACTGATACGTATTGTTGTGAGGCAACTGGTTTCTTAGGTCACTGGCTACATCATCGAAGATGGGGCACTCATAGATCACGTGGTCCGGAGTACCCCATTCAGCTCCGCAGTCACACGAGGGGGTAGCCCTTTTCCCGAATCGGCATAGATATGCCGGATACGGTCCACGTCCTGTGAGGAAGTGCAACAGTCCCTTACTTGGCTGGAAATGCGATAGTTGGAAACGTTCTTTGATATTTGGGAGCAGCTGGTAAGTCCTTCGGCCTGTTGTGTCAGCATCCCAGAGTTCTTGCCATAACTCTTCTCCTCTCCTCTTAATGGCAAACTTGTCCCCCACCCGCACTCCCAAGATACTTTCAGTCTTATCTATGTCTCCCCTTTTAACCCAGTACCAGGCTGCCTGTTCCCGGATTTTGATATCCAGGGGACACACCCCCATAAGTACTAGTAGTGCCCCTCCCGGAGATGTTCTGTACGCTCCGATGGAGCGCAAAAGCATGTTGCGTTGCACCCTCCTCACAGACATAGCGGGCACAACCCTCGTGAGCCTGCGTGCCCACACTCCGGAGCCGTAACCCATGATAGAGACAAGAATGGTATTGTGATATAGCTTAATGAGTTCTGGTGGGAGATGAAATCTACTGTGTCCTATTGTGATTAAGTTGTTTAGAGCTTCGAGTGATTTTTGTGTTGCTGATTCTATATGTTTGGCGAAATTCCACCTTTCATCGATTATAACCCCTAAATACCGGGCCTCACGACGCCGAATCACTGGTGAGCCCTCGATTCTTACTGTTGGATTTCTGGCCAATTGGCCTTTCAGTAATAGGTATGTAGACTTGTTAGGCGCAATGGTCATTTTCGTGTTCTGGCACCACTGCGTGAGAATTGATAATGTCCTATTGATTTTGGGTTCGAGGTCCTCGCGACTTCGGCCGCCAACCAGCAGAAGGAGGTCGTCAGCGTAAGCTATCGCCTCTAGCACATCCACACTGTTTTCCAAGCTCTCCAGAAGAGGCTCCATATTTATGTCCCAAAAGAGTGGCCCCAGGACAGAGCCCTGTGGACACCCCTTCGTGACCTTCTTGCCTATTCGCTCGCTAGGGGACGATAGCCAGACCTCTCTTTCCATACAATAGCTCCTGAGACAGCCGTATAGCGGCCCTGGACACTCCTTCTCCCGCAGGCAGGAGAAGAGCGAAGGCCACCACAGGTTGTCAAAGGCGCCACTGATATCCACCATGATGCCAACTATGTACTTGTGCGGAGACGACCCACAGACCTCGGATGCGAGGGCAATTGCGTCACACGCAGATCGCCCCTGCCGAAAACCGAATTGCCTGTCACTCATCCCGCACAGCACTCGGTGTGCTGTCAGTCTGTCAGCCAGTAACTTCTCCAGCAGTTTGCCCAACAGGTCCAACAGACAAATGGGTCTGTAAGATTTTGCTTCTTTAGGGTCTTTGTCTTGCCCCTTTTTGATGATTACAACGTTGGCCTGCTTCCAGATTTTAGGGAATGTTCTAAGGCGCAGGGCCTCATTGTAAATTCTTGCTAAAGGTGTCACTAGTTGAGGAGCGAGGTACTGCACCACCTCCGCGATGATGCCGTCTGGTCCTGGGGCCTTTCCTTTCTTTAGCGATTTAATGTGGGCTGCAACTTCTTCTTCAGAGAAAGGGTACACCATGATGTTATTCTCATAGTCTGCTTGCAGAGCCTGCCTAATTAGGCGTTGTTCTTCTGTGTCCTCTTCCTCTTCATCATCAGGGAGGAGTTGGTGGAGAAGGACCTCAGCAGTTTCCTGCCAAGACCCAGTCATCCGATTTCCATCCCTGATTGTGGAAAGCACCATTGGCGACCTGATTTTTTCCCTTACTATTTTGTAAGGAGTGCCCCAGGGATCAATAGCCAATTGGCTGTGCACATATTTTTTCCAGCTTTCCAGCCTGACTGTTCGCAGTTCTTTCTGAAACTGCTCTTTGGCTTCCCTATATGTTTGCAGCCATCTTTGTTTTTCTTCCCAGACGACACTTCGCTGGTAATACCTCCTCGCCCTCCTGACAGACTGACGCATCTGCCCTAGTTCCGCAGACCATGGTGATGGAGAAGCCGCAACGGCTCTCCTCCTGGTTGGTACAGCAGCCTTTACCGCCCTGGTGAGAGCGCCCACCAGTTCTTCGGCGTGTTTGTTGACGTCATCGTCATCTTCCGGCCATGTCGGAGGGTCAAACTCTCCTGCGAGACGCTCCCAATTGGTCCTGTTATAATTTAGTTGTACTTCCCACCCTATGTCCCAGTGGCGCTCCTGATCTGTGATTGTGAATGTGATCAGGTTGTGATCGCTGGTAGTGTCCCCGTCAGTAACAGTCCAATTTTGTATATTGGCAGCGATATTGGCTGTCATCATTGTGATGTCAATATTGGTTCCATTCCCTCCCCCTCCTGTGTAGGTGGGGGGGTTTCCAGGTCTGTTGGCAATGAGGAGTTGCAGAGACATAATAGTCTCTTCCAGCTTGCTTCCCCTTTCATCTCGAGTGCCACTGTGCCATAGGGGGGATTTGGCGTTCACGTCCGCCACCACAACTGCCTTTCTGCCCCTCAGCACCGTTGCCACCTGCGTAAGTTGGTCAAGGTACAGGTCAATTTCTGTACCGTACTGAAAGTACATATTTATTAAATATATGACGCCATTTGGTGACTGCAGTTCAATAACATTGCAGTGGTCGTCCGAGAGGTGTGAGAGCACTGTTGCCCTCAGTGCCTTGTTGATTATTATGATGGTGGCTTTCGGATCGTCTCCAAAACTTACTACTTGCCAGCTCATGGCAGCGTAGGCTATGTTCCCCGCAAGAGAGTATGGCTCCTGCAAACAGAGCACGTCAAGACTCCTCTCCTCCACCACTCTCCGAAGTTCCTGCATGACCAGTCTACTATTGTGTGCGTTTAGCTGTCCTATCTTTATTTCTGTAACTATGGGAAATATGTGTGCACATATGATTCTGGGAAGGTTTTTGTCCAGTTGTAAGCTATTCTCCCATTGGATAGGACAGACTGATTATATATTTCCTCTAAATTAAAGGTTTCATTTCTTCTCTCAAACACCTTTCTTACTAGGTCACGCAGGGCGCCGAAGTCAGTGGGGAGATTCATTGTCTTTAGTTGTACCCTGTCTACAGCCTCCATGGCCGAGAAGGTGACCTTGCGCCCGTATCTATGTCCTACCCGCACTAGATGTCGCAGTGCGGTGGTTAGGACAGCCGGCTCCTCCAGGCGGGATAATTGTAGGGAATGCTCGAGATTGGGATATATTCTGACCGGATCAACCACTGTTCTCACAGCTTTTGGTTGTCTCGAGTCAGTATTCACATTGGTGCTATTTATTTGTGTATTTGTACTGGTAACTGTATTGACCTGCACCGGCAGTTCTAGCACAGGACTCCCTTGATCGGGACTCTGTTTGCATGTATTAGCTCTAGAATTACCACAGTTATCCAAGTAACGTGGGTACGATCTAAGGAACCATAACTGATTTAATGAGCCATTCGCGGTTTCACCTTAATGCGGCTTGTACTGAGACATGCATGGCTTAATCTTTGAGACAAGCATATGACTACTGGCAGGATCAACCAGGGAGCTGCGTCAACTAGAGCTGAGCAGCCGGCCGCCCGGGAGTGTGTCCCGGGGGCCCGCGCGAACACGCAAGCGTCCGCTCAATTATTCTGCAAACAGGAGGAGGCTGAGCTCCCCTGCACCATACACCTCGAAACCCTCTCAGGTCCCGGCGGCGCGCAGCGCCGTCCTAAGTACTTGGTCGGGTTCGAGAGAGGCGCAATCGCCCGGGGTTTGGCGAGTAGACGCTTTAGGTGCGACCACCCGTGCTCCCAACTGAGCTTGCCGCTGCCGACAGAGGCCCGGGAGCGTGCTGTCGTGGCATTGCCGGCGGGAGACAACACGCGCCACCTACGGTGACCGGCAGCTCCAACGCCAGCGCCACAGAAGGACAAAAGCCCCACTTGGGTGCCGAAGCGAACTCTCCCAGCACAGCGCACGCGCCAACACGTCCGCACAGCTGCGATACAAACCACCTGCGAGAACCGCAGAGGCGACCGAGCAGCAGACGGCGTCGCGGCGCCGAGCGCCGGGCGGCGGCGCATCCTCAGCGCACACAGTCCTCAATCGGACCAGCACACTGCAGATGTCCACCGCGCTTCGCACCGGGCCCGCGAGGACCTACTTTGGCCGCACGGCGCCGCGTGCAGGGTGCGCCGGCGCGCAGCTGCGCCGCCTGCCGCCTCCGTCGGCCGGCGCGCCTGCCACTGGCCGCCCCCACCAGCCGGCTGTAGCGCGTGCGCCCACGCACCGCGCGGCCAGCACGCCGGGAGGCCCCCCCTCACCGGCCGGGGACGGTCCCACCCAGCCACCGCCGCGTATCGCTTCACACCCAGATGCCATTCACGTTCGTGGGCATGGTGGGTATCGCTGGAACAACCGGTTGGTAGCTCAACCGATCGTCGCCATCACTGATTCACCTCTAGCGAGAACAACCGCACCACAACGGTTTACCAGTTGTTCATTTGCGTAACGTCACCAGCAAACGTAGGCGTCCATCGCCATTTGCAAATTCAACGATTGTTGCATGCCTGTGTCAGGTGTCACGACACACTATGTCTGCCCACATACACGCAACAACATGTGCACGCTTCGCGAACACGTGGAAGGTGGCCCCCGTACGTATGCGATGTCCATTGCGCGAACGACTGTCAACCGGCCTCTGTCGCATGTCGCAGATGTGGAACGCAGTGCACCATGCTATCACGGTGTGTGAGAAGAGACGACTACGTCTGACAACACGCGCCACTACATCAACAGACGGCTCATGCTGATCGCCATCCAGGGCATACCACACTGCAATCCAGCTCTTATAGGGAGACGACACGTAGCTGAGTGCACAACATTTGGACCGCATGGTTCGCCGTTGTTGGCGCAGTCGTTGTACGGTCACATGTACCACGATGTATCATTCAGTACATGAGGACCAATGTGCAGTACAGTGTGTGATTTGGACGTACAACATCAGCGGACAGTTGACACAGGCCGTACCACAGCGTAGGCTAAGTGCTTCGCCATGCGAATGCCAATGAACAACTGCAAATGCCAATGAACAACTGCAAAGGGCATTGAGCATGTACGTCCTGCTGCCATCCACATTACAGTGTATAGCTGCAAGGTGTTTAACATGAAGCGATACACTGGGGACCGGGCAGTGCGAGTAGCAAACTATATTGCGGGGGTTGCAGTTAGGCAACACTACACTAATTTAACGCGTCGTATGACAATTACAGAGCAGGTTAAGGCCCAACGTGTGTTGGGTTAAGGCCCAACGTGTGTTGGGTTAAGGCCCAACGTGTGTTGGGTTAAGGCCCAACGTGTGTTGGGTTAAGGCCCAACGTGTGTTGGGTTAAGGCCCAACGTGTGTTGGGTTAAGGCCCAACGTGTGTTGGGTTAAGGCCCAACGTGTGTTGGGTTAAGGCCCAACGTGTGTTGGGTTAAGGCCCAACGTGTGTTGGGTTAAGGCCCAACGTGTGTTGGGTTAAGGCCCAACGTGTGTTGGGTTAAGGCCCAACGTGTGTTGGGTTAAGGCCCAACGTGTGTTGGGTTAAGGCCCAACGTGTGTTGGGTTAAGGCCCAACGTGTGTTGGGTTAAGGCCCAACGTGTGTTGGGTTAAGGCCCAACGTGTGTTGGGTTAAGGCCCAACATAGGTTGGGTTAAGGCCCAACATAGGTTGGGTTAAGGCGCAACATAGGTTGGGTTAAGGCGCAACATAGGTTGGGTTAAGGCGCAACATAGGTTGGGTTAAGGCGCAACATAGGTTGGGTTAAGGCGCAACATAGGTTGGGTTAAGGCGCAACATAGGTTGGGTTAAGGCGCAACATAGGTTGGGTTAAGGCGCAACATAGGTTGGGTTAAGGCGCAACATAGGTTAGGTTAAGGCGCAACATAGGTTAGGTTAAGGCGCAACATAGGTTAGGTTAAGGC
Organism: Schistocerca serialis cubense; assembly: GCF_023864345.2. NCBI lineage: Eukaryota > Metazoa > Arthropoda > Insecta > Orthoptera > Acrididae > Schistocerca > Schistocerca serialis. Next base: position 40,567 of record NW_026047415.1, read on the forward strand.
GCAACATAGGTTAGGTTAAGGCGCAACATAGGTTAGGTTAAGGCGCAACATAGGTTAGGTTAAGGCGCAACATAGGTTAGGTTAAGGCGCAACATAGGTTAGGTTAAGGCGCAACATAGGTTAGGTTAAGGCGCAACATAGGTTAGGTTAAGGCGCAACATAGGTTAGGTTAAGGCGCAACATAGGTTAGGTTAAGGCGCAACATAGGTTAGGTTAAGGCGCAACATAGGTTAGGTTAAGGCGCAACATAGGTTAGGTTAAGGCGCAACATAGGTTAGGTTAAGGCGCAACATAGGTTAGGTTAAGGCGCAACATAGGTTAGGTTAAGGCGCAACATAGGTTAGGTTAAGGCGCAACATAGGTTAGGTTAAGGCGCAACATAGGTTAGGTTAAGGCGCAACATAGGTTAGGTTAAGGCGCAACATAGGTTAGGTTAAGGCGCAACATAGGTTAGGTTGAGGCACAATATAGGTTAGGTTGAGGTACCGTATAGGTTAGGTTAAGGTACAGTATAGTTTAGGTTAAGGTACAGTATAGTTTAGGTTAAGGTACAGTATAGTTTAGGTTAAGGTACAGTATAGTTTAGGTTAAGGTACAGTATAGTTTAGGTTAAGGTACAGTATAGTTTAGGTTAAGGTACAGTATAGTTTAGGTTAAGGTACACATTGTTGTATGGAAAGGTGTAATGGGGGGGGGGGGGGGGGGCGGCCGGTCGGTTTGTTGATTGTGATTATAGTAAGTGGATGCCTGCGGCATCATCTGATTTGCCACGTCAGGATGCACCTTTGGCTCATGACAGGCGGCGCTCCGATTCCATGCTTGTGGCAGACCTGTGTCTTTCATTCCTGCCATTGTTTGTGTGCTGTGAGAGGAGGCAGTATTGTGATGTTGGGTGCACCCCTGTGTAGGACATGTGTGGGTGTTGGTGGCTTAGCTGAGCAATGGTGGTTGTCGGGGGGGTGGGATATTCCGTTTTCTGAGTGGACCTCCCAGTCTGGTTATGACAGTGTGGATTGTCTCATGTGGCGGAGAGGATGCACTGGGTGTTGTTCCATGCTGGTGCTTACATATTGTCTGTGTGCGTGTTACAGGCGGAGAGTAGTGCGTGATAAGAGTGTGTGGCTGCCGTGTGGTTGTGATTGTGAGCAGAGTCTTTCAGCATGTATACGGACAGTTGTATATATTATCTGTATTCTGATGGGTCTATGTATTACTAATCAGCGCCGTGTATACGTTTAATCCGGTTCCAGTCGAAACTGTTGTATCTCTGTACATTAGTGACACGGCGAGCGCGCTATGTAGCTACTCGTCTCGGCAGCTTCCACCGGTGTATGGCAAATGATTATAAGCAATGAGTCGAGTCGTCAATACCGATAGTGTGACGTCACATGTCTGGGGTGGGGGACGCTGCGCCCTTCCGGTGGGTCATGGCCTAGAAAGACGCTCCCCACGCAGGGGGGCTTGGACTGTCATAAACTCTTCCGAGTAATATACTTGCCGTACGTTTTTGCGACTGCGAGTGCACTGCCCACCGGTACCGACATGGATGGAGCGCCTCCTAGCTGACCGCTCAGCATCGGCATTCGTACAGAGAGCAACGCGATCGCGTCTCTAGCTCGTAACTGGTACAGCTCGCAGCTCATGTATAGGGACAGCGGGAATGTCGCATATTGGACATAACTCTTCATGAAACGCAAGTTATAGGGGTGGATTGCACATTGCGACTGCGGGAAAAGTCCGCCGTTCATCCGCTGGAGTTGCGAGTTGGGCGGTTAGGGTGGGGCGCCGGTGGAGTGATTGCCGGTCGACGATTTCGTGCGGCAGAGGCGCTGGCGTTGGGGTGCTGTGGTCGACAGAGGACGCAGGCTTTGTGGGTGGGGTCGAAAGATGGGCACTGTGGGCCCATCGCTGTCTTAGTCGGCTTGGCGTCTCAT
>NW_026047415.1:47500-50000 GCF_023864345.2 Schistocerca serialis cubense
CGGCGTGCCCCGCCCCAGACCGATGACACGATCCAGGGCAGAGAAACGCTGGGCGGAAGCGGGTAGCCCCGCCAGATGCTCCCAGATGGCGGCGTCAGTCGGCCCCTCCGGCGGCGGCCCGGTGGTGTCGGCCGCGAAGTCCTCGGCTGCGTCGACGGGCGGCGCAGCGGCCTCGCCCGCGTCAGGCAGGGGGCTCGCCGCTCCCCGGCGGGACGCCGGCTCTTCCCCCCGACCGATCTCAAGCGCCTCCATGAATTGGCGGACAAGCTGCTTGTGGGCAGCTTGCCGCCGACGGCACTTGATTGCCTCAAGCGTTCGGTCGGGGAACATCCTGATGAGCTCTTGATTTACAAAGAAGAACCGGGCGTCCCTCTCGAGGAACAGTTCGGCCTCTGCCTTGGCGAGCGACAGGACTTCTTCCTCCGTCCACCTCGCGCGATGCCTCTCCGTGACGATCTCCGCGTTGGCGGCCGCAAGATGTTGGCGGCGGCGATGGACCCCGAGACCGTTCTTGGTTGTAAAGCTGCGGTGGCACTCACTACAGGTATACATAGCTGCAAAAGTTACAAGATTTTCGGCACGGCCGGTTGGCCGGCTAGGTGCTGGGGGAGTTGGGGTGGCACCTTCAGCGGAAGGGCCACCACTTATTCTCTGCTTACTGCCCCCAACTAAAAAAGGGATAGTGCGAGGGGGGGCTGGTAACCCCCCCAAGCCCCTGGTGCGGTCTTCCACTCTGCGAAATCAGCGGGCCCACGAGAAGGGGAGAAGACCGCAGGAGAGGAGAGGCTAAGAGGGCTAGGCCCATGTATTGCGCATCACTCTCCCTGTAACTATAACCCAAGGAAGGCACCTCGCAGCAGCAGCACGACTACATCAAGACCGCACTTCGAGAAGCCAAGTCCGGATGCAGCCACACCGCTGCCACTTGGCCACCTTAAGAGAGTCATAGTTACTCCCGCCGTTTACCCGCGCTTGCTTGAATTTCTTCACGTTGACATTCAGAGCACTGGGCAGAAATCACATTGCGTCAACACCCGCTAGGGCCATCGCAATGCTTTGTTTTAATTAGACAGTCGGATTCCCCCAGTCCGTGCCAGTTCTGAGTTGATCGTTGAATGGCGGCCGAAGAGAATCCGCGCACCCGCGCGCCCCCGGAGGAGCACGCTAAGGCGGACGCGGCCTCGCAGCAAGGAAGATCCGTGGGAGGCCAAGGCACGGGACCGAGCTCGGATCCTGCACGCAGGTTGAAGCACCGGGGCGCGAACGCCGCGCAGGCGCGCGCATCCTGCACCGCCGGCCAGCACGAGGCCAACCAACGGCGAGAGCAGACCACGCCCGCGCTAAACGCCCGCACTTACCGGCACCCCTACGGCACTCACCTCGCCCAGGCCCGGCACGTTAGCGCTGACCCACTTCCCGACCAAGCCCGACACGCCCCGATCCTCAGAGCCAATCCTTATCCCGAAGTTACGGATCCAATTTGCCGACTTCCCTTACCTACATTATTCTATCGACTAGAGGCTCTTCACCTTGGAGACCTGCTGCGGATATGGGTACGAACCGGCGCGACACCTCCACGTGGCCCTCTCCCGGATTTTCAAGGTCCGAGGGGAAGATCGGGACACCGCCGCAACTGCGGTGCTCTTCGCGTTCCAAACCCTATCTCCCTGCTAGAGGATTCCAGGGAACTCGAACGCTCATGCAGAAAAGAAAACTCTTCCCCGATCTCCCGACGGCGTCTCCGGGTCCTTTTGGGTTACCCCGACGAGCATCTCTAAAAGAGGGGCCCGACTTGTATCGGTTCCGCTGCCGGGTTCCGGAATAGGAACCGGATTCCCTTTCGCCCAACGGGGGCCAGCACAAAGTGCATCATGCTATGACGGCCCCCATCAACATCGGATTTCTCCTAGGGCTTAGGATCGACTGACTCGTGTGCAACGGCTGTTCACACGAAACCCTTCTCCGCGTCAGCCCTCCAGGGCCTCGCTGGAGTATTTGCTACTACCACCAAGATCTGCACCGACGGCGGCTCCAGGCAGGCTCACGCCCAGACCCTTCTGCGCCCACCGCCGCGACCCTCCTACTCGTCAGGGCTTCGCGGCCGGCCGCAAGGACCGGCCATGACTGCCAGACTGACGGCCGAGTATAGGCACGACGCTTCAGCGCCATCCATTTTCAGGGCTAGTTGCTTCGGCAGGTGAGTTGTTACACACTCCTTAGCGGATTCCGACTTCCATGGCCACCGTCCTGCTGTCTTAAGCAACCAACGCCTTTCATGGTTTCCCATGAGCGTCGATTCGGGCGCCTTAACTCGGCGTTTGGTTCATCCCACAGCGCCAGTTCTGCTTACCAAAAGTGGCCCACTTGGCACTCCGATCCGAGTCGTTTGCTCGCGGCTTCAGCATATCAAGCAAGCCGGAGATCTCACCCATTTAAAGTTTGAGAATAGGTTGAGGTCGTTTCGGCCCCAAGGCCTCTAATCATTCGCTTTACCGGATGA
>NW_026047415.1:52500-57500 GCF_023864345.2 Schistocerca serialis cubense
TTATCGGAATTAACCAGACAAATCGCTCCACCAACTAAGAACGGCCATGCACCACCACCCACCGAATCAAGAAAGAGCTATCAATCTGTCAATCCTTCCGGTGTCCGGGCCTGGTGAGGTTTCCCGTGTTGAGTCAAATTAAGCCGCAGGCTCCACTCCTGGTGGTGCCCTTCCGTCAATTCCTTTAAGTTTCAGCTTTGCAACCATACTTCCCCCGGAACCCAAAAGCTTTGGTTTCCCGGAGGCTGCCCGCCGAGTCATCGGAGGAACTGCGGCGGATCGCTGGCTGGCATCGTTTATGGTTAGAACTAGGGCGGTATCTGATCGCCTTCGAACCTCTAACTTTCGTTCTTGATTAATGAAAACATACTTGGCAAATGCTTTCGCTTCTGTTCGTCTTGCGACGATCCAAGAATTTCACCTCTAACGTCGCAATACGAATGCCCCCGCCTGTCCCTATTAATCATTACCTCGGGTTCCGAAAACCAACAAAATAGAACCGAGGTCCTATTCCATTATTCCATGCACACAGTATTCAGGCGGGCTTGCCTGCTTTAAGCACTCTAATTTGTTCAAAGTAAACGTGCCGGCCCACCGAGACACTCACTCAAGAGCACCCTGGTAGGATTGCAACGGGGTCCGCCTCGGGACGCACGAGCACGCACGAGGCGCGTCGCACGCCTTCAGCTCGCCCCACCGGCAGGACGTCCCACGATACATGCCAGTTAAACACCGACGGGCGGTGAACCAACAGCGTGGGACACAAATCCAACTACGAGCTTTTTAACCGCAACAACTTTAATATACGCTATTGGAGCTGGAATTACCGCGGCTGCTGGCACCAGACTTGCCCTCCAATAGATACTCGTTAAAGGATTTAAAGTGTACTCATTCCGATTACGGGGCCTCGGATGAGTCCCGTATCGTTATTTTTCGTCACTACCTCCCCGTGCCGGGAGTGGGTAATTTGCGCGCCTGCTGCCTTCCTTGGATGTGGTAGCCGTTTCTCAGGCTCCCTCTCCGGAATCGAACCCTGATTCCCCGTTACCCGTTACAACCATGGTAGGCGCAGAACCTACCATCGACAGTTGATAAGGCAGACATTTGAAAGATGCGTCGCCGGTACGAGGACCGTGCGATCAGCCCAAAGTTATTCAGAGTCACCAAGGCAAACGGACCGGACGAGCCGACCGATTGGTTTTGATCTAATAAAAGCGTCCCTTCCATCTCTGGTCGGGACTCTGTTTGCATGTATTAGCTCTAGAATTACCACAGTTATCCAAGTAACGTGGGTACGATCTAAGGAACCATAACTGATTTAATGAGCCATTCGCGGTTTCACCTTAATGCGGCTTGTACTGAGACATGCATGGCTTAATCTTTGAGACAAGCATATGACTACTGGCAGGATCAACCAGGGAGCTGCGTCAACTAGAGCTGAGCAGCCGGCCGCCCGGGAGTGTGTCCCGGGGGCCCGCGCGAACACGCAAGCGTCCGCTCAATTATTCTGCAAACAGGAGGAGGCTGAGCTCCCCTGCACCATACACCTCGAAACCCTCTCAGGTCCCGGCGGCGCGCAGCGCCGTCCTAAGTACTTGGTCGGGTTCGAGAGAGGCGCAATCGCCCGGGGTTTGGCGAGTAGACGCTTTAGGTGCGACCACCCGTGCTCCCAACTGAGCTTGCCGCTGCCGACAGAGGCCCGGGAGCGTGCTGTCGTGGCATTGCCGGCGGGAGACAACACGCGCCACCTACGGTGACCGGCAGCTCCAACGCCAGCGCCACAGAAGGACAAAAGCCCCACTTGGGTGCCGAAGCGAACTCTCCCAGCACAGCGCACGCGCCAACACGTCCGCACAGCTGCGATACAAACCACCTGCGAGAACCGCAGAGGCGACCGAGCAGCAGACGGCGTCGCGGCGCCGAGCGCCGGGCGGCGGCGCATCCTCAGCGCACACAGTCCTCAATCGGACCAGCACACTGCAGATGTCCACCGCGCTTCGCACCGGGCCCGCGAGGACCTACTTTGGCCGCACGGCGCCGCGTGCAGGGTGCGCCGGCGCGCAGCTGCGCCGCCTGCCGCCTCCGTCGGCCGGCGCGCCTGCCACTGGCCGCCCCCACCAGCCGGCTGTAGCGCGTGCGCCCACGCACCGCGCGGCCAGCACGCCGGGAGGCCCCCCCTCACCGGCCGGGGACGGTCCCACCCAGCCACCGCCGCGTATCGCTTCACACCCAGATGCCATTCACGTTCGTGGGCATGGTGGGTATCGCTGGAACAACCGGTTGGTAGCTCAACCGATCGTCGCCATCACTGATTCACCTCTAGCGAGAACAACCGCACCACAACGGTTTACCAGTTGTTCATTTGCGTAACGTCACCAGCAAACGTAGGCGTCCATCGCCATTTGCAAATTCAACGATTGTTGCATGCCTGTGTCAGGTGTCACGACACACTATGTCTGCCCACATACACGCAACAACATGTGCACGCTTCGCGAACACGTGGAAGGTGGCCCCCGTACGTATGCGATGTCCATTGCGCGAACGACTGTCAACCGGCCTCTGTCGCATGTCGCAGATGTGGAACGCAGTGCACCATGCTATCACGGTGTGTGAGAAGAGACGACTACGTCTGACAACACGCGCCACTACATCAACAGACGGCTCATGCTGATCGCCATCCAGGGCATACCACACTGCAATCCAGCTCTTATAGGGAGACGACACGTAGCTGAGTGCACAACATTTGGACCGCATGGTTCGCCGTTGTTGGCGCAGTCGTTGTACGGTCACATGTACCACGATGTATCATTCAGTACATGAGGACCAATGTGCAGTACAGTGTGTGATTTGGACGTACAACATCAGCGGATTGGACGTACAACATCAGCGGACAGTTGACACAGGCCGTACCACAGCGTAGGCTAAGTGCTTCGCCATGCGAATGCCAATGAACAACTGCAAATGCCAATGAACAACTGCAAAGGGCATTGAGCATGTACGTCCTGCTGCCATCCACATTACAGTGTATAGCTGCAAGGTGTTTAACATGAAGCGATACACTGGGGACCGGGCAGTGCGAGTAGCAAACTATATTGCGGGGGTTGCAGTTAGGCAACACTACACTAATTTAACGCGTCGTATGACAATTACAGAGCAGGTTAAGGCCCAACGTGTGTTGGGTTAAGGCCCAACGTGTGTTGGGTTAAGGCCCAACGTGTGTTGGGTTAAGGCCCAACGTGTGTTGGGTTAAGGCCCAACGTGTGTTGGGTTAAGGCCCAACGTGTGTTGGGTTAAGGCCCAACGTGTGTTGGGTTAAGGCCCAACGTGTGTTGGGTTAAGGCCCAACGTGTGTTGGGTTAAGGCCCAACGTGTGTTGGGTTAAGGCCCAACGTGTGTTGGGTTAAGGCCCAACGTGTGTTGGGTTAAGGCCCAACGTGTGTTGGGTTAAGGCCCAACGTGTGTTGGGTTAAGGCCCAACGTGTGTTGGGTTAAGGCCCAACGTGTGTTGGGTTAAGGCCCAACGTGTGTTGGGTTAAGGCCCAACGTGTGTTGGGTTAAGGCCCAACATAGGTTGGGTTAAGGCCCAACATAGGTTGGGTTAAGGCCCAACATAGGTTGGGTTAAGGCGCAACATAGGTTGGGTTAAGGCGCAACATAGGTTGGGTTAAGGCGCAACATAGGTTGGGTTAAGGCGCAACATAGGTTGGGTTAAGGCGCAACATAGGTTGGGTTAAGGCGCAACATAGGTTGGGTTAAGGCGCAACATAGGTTGGGTTAAGGCGCAACATAGGTTAGGTTAAGGCGCAACATAGGTTAGGTTAAGGCGCAACATAGGTTAGGTTAAGGCGCAACATAGGTTAGGTTAAGGCGCAACATAGGTTAGGTTAAGGCGCAACATAGGTTAGGTTAAGGCGCAACATAGGTTAGGTTAAGGCGCAACATAGGTTAGGTTAAGGCGCAACATAGGTTAGGTTAAGGCGCAACATAGGTTAGGTTAAGGCGCAACATAGGTTAGGTTAAGGCGCAACATAGGTTAGGTTAAGGCGCAACATAGGTTAGGTTAAGGCGCAACATAGGTTAGGTTAAGGCGCAACATAGGTTAGGTTAAGGCGCAACATAGGTTAGGTTAAGGCGCAACATAGGTTAGGTTAAGGCGCAACATAGGTTAGGTTAAGGCGCAACATAGGTTAGGTTAAGGCGCAACATAGGTTAGGTTAAGGCGCAACATAGGTTAGGTTAAGGCGCAACATAGGTTAGGTTAAGGCGCAACATAGGTTAGGTTAAGGCGCAACATAGGTTAGGTTGAGGCACAATATAGGTTAGGTTGAGGTACCGTATAGGTTAGGTTAAGGTACAGTATAGTTTAGGTTAAGGTACAGTATAGTTTAGGTTAAGGTACAGTATAGTTTAGGTTAAGGTACAGTATAGTTTAGGTTAAGGTACAGTATAGTTTAGGTTAAGGTACAGTATAGTTTAGGTTAAGGTACACATTGTTGTATGGAAAGGTGTAATGGGGGGGGGGGGGGGGGCGGCCGGTCGGTTTGTTGATTGTGATTATAGTAAGTGGATGCCTGCGGCATCATCTGATTTGCCACGTCAGGATGCACCTTTGGCTCATGACAGGCGGCGCTCCGATTCCATGCTTGTGGCAGACCTGTGTCTTTCATTCCTGCCATTGTTTGTGTGCTGTGAGAGGAGGCAGTATTGTGATGTTGGGTGCACCCCTGTGTAGGACATGTGTGGGTGTTGGTGGCTTAGCTGAGCAATGGTGGTTGTCGGGGGGGTGGGATATTCCGTTTTCTGAGTGGACCTCCCAGTCTGGTTATGACAGTGTGGATTGTCTCATGTGGCGGAGAGGATGCACTGGGTGTTGTTCCATGCTGGTGCTTACATATTGTCTGTGTGCGTGTTACAGGCGGAGAGTAGTGCGTGATAAGAGTGTGTGGCTGCCGTGTGGTTGTGATTGTGAGCAGAGTCTTTCAGCATGTATACGGACAGTT
>NW_026047415.1:65000-70000 GCF_023864345.2 Schistocerca serialis cubense
CCGAAAACCAACAAAATAGAACCGAGGTCCTATTCCATTATTCCATGCACACAGTATTCAGGCGGGCTTGCCTGCTTTAAGCACTCTAATTTGTTCAAAGTAAACGTGCCGGCCCACCGAGACACTCACTCAAGAGCACCCTGGTAGGATTGCAACGGGGTCCGCCTCGGGACGCACGAGCACGCACGAGGCGCGTCGCACGCCTTCAGCTCGCCCCACCGGCAGGACGTCCCACGATACATGCCAGTTAAACACCGACGGGCGGTGAACCAACAGCGTGGGACACAAATCCAACTACGAGCTTTTTAACCGCAACAACTTTAATATACGCTATTGGAGCTGGAATTACCGCGGCTGCTGGCACCAGACTTGCCCTCCAATAGATACTCGTTAAAGGATTTAAAGTGTACTCATTCCGATTACGGGGCCTCGGATGAGTCCCGTATCGTTATTTTTCGTCACTACCTCCCCGTGCCGGGAGTGGGTAATTTGCGCGCCTGCTGCCTTCCTTGGATGTGGTAGCCGTTTCTCAGGCTCCCTCTCCGGAATCGAACCCTGATTCCCCGTTACCCGTTACAACCATGGTAGGCGCAGAACCTACCATCGACAGTTGATAAGGCAGACATTTGAAAGATGCGTCGCCGGTACGAGGACCGTGCGATCAGCCCAAAGTCATTCAGAGTCACCAAGGCAAACGGACCGGACGAGCCGACCGATTGGTTTTGATCTAATAAAAGCGTCCCTTCCATCTCTGGTCGGGACTCTGTTTGCATGTATTAGCTCTAGAATTACCACAGTTATCCAAGTAACGTGGGTACGATCTAAGGAACCATAACTGATTTAATGAGCCATTCGCGGTTTCACCTTAATGCGGCTTGTACTGAGACATGCATGGCTTAATCTTTGAGACAAGCATATGACTACTGGCAGGATCAACCAGGGAGCTGCGTCAACTAGAGCTGAGCAGCCGGCCGCCCGGGAGTGTGTCCCGGGGGCCCGCGCGAACACGCAAGCGTCCGCTCAATTATTCTGCAAACAGGAGGAGGCTGAGCTCCCCTGCACCATACACCTCGAAACCCTCTCAGGTCCCGGCGGCGCGCAGCGCCGTCCTAAGTACTTGGTCGGGTTCGAGAGAGGCGCAATCGCCCGGGGTTTGGCGAGTAGACGCTTTAGGTGCGACCACCCGTGCTCCCAACTGAGCTTGCCGCTGCCGACAGAGGCCCGGGAGCGTGCTGTCGTGGCATTGCCGGCGGGAGACAACACGCGCCACCTACGGTGACCGGCAGCTCCAACGCCAGCGCCACAGAAGGACAAAAGCCCCACTTGGGTGCCGAAGCGAACTCTCCCAGCACAGCGCACGCGCCAACACGTCCGCACAGCTGCGATACAAACCACCTGCGAGAACCGCAGAGGCGACCGAGCAGCAGACGGCGTCGCGGCGCCGAGCGCCGGGCGGCGGCGCATCCTCAGCGCACACAGTCCTCAATCGGACCAGCACACTGCAGATGTCCACCGCGCTTCGCACCGGGCCCGCGAGGACCTACTTTGGCCGCACGGCGCCGCGTGCAGGGTGCGCCGGCGCGCAGCTGCGCCGCCTGCCGCCTCCGTCGGCCGGCGCGCCTGCCACTGGCCGCCCCCACCAGCCGGCTGTAGCGCGTGCGCCCACGCACCGCGCGGCCAGCACGCCGGGAGGCCCCCCCTCACCGGCCGGGGACGGTCCCACCCAGCCACCGCCGCGTATCGCTTCACACCCAGATGCCATTCACGTTCGTGGGCATGGTGGGTATCGCTGGAACAACCGGTTGGTAGCTCAACCGATCGTCGCCATCACTGATTCACCTCTAGCGAGAACAACCGCACCACAACGGTTTACCAGTTGTTCATTTGCGTAACGTCACCAGCAAACGTAGGCGTCCATCGCCATTTGCAAATTCAACGATTGTTGCATGCCTGTGTCAGGTGTCACGACACACTATGTCTGCCCACATACACGCAACAACATGTGCACGCTTCGCGAACACGTGGAAGGTGGCCCCCGTACGTATGCGATGTCCATTGCGCGAACGACTGTCAACCGGCCTCTGTCGCATGTCGCAGATGTGGAACGCAGTGCACCATGCTATCACGGTGTGTGAGAAGAGACGACTACGTCTGACAACACGCGCCACTACATCAACAGACGGCTCATGCTGATCGCCATCCAGGGCATACCACACTGCAATCCAGCTCTTATAGGGAGACGACACGTAGCTGAGTGCACAACATTTGGACCGCATGGTTCGCCGTTGTTGGCGCAGTCGTTGTACGGTCACATGTACCACGATGTATCATTCAGTACATGAGGACCAATGTGCAGTACAGTGTGTGATTTGGACGTACAACATCAGCGGACAGTTGACACAGGCCGTACCACAGCGTAGGCTAAGTGCTTCGCCATGCGAATGCCAATGAACAACTGCAAATGCCAATGAACAACTGCAAAGGGCATTGAGCATGTACGTCCTGCTGCCATCCACATTACAGTGTATAGCTGCAAGGTGTTTAACATGAAGCGATACACTGGGGACCGGGCAGTGCGAGTAGCAAACTATATTGCGGGGGTTGCAGTTAGGCAACACTACACTAATTTAACGCGTCGTATGACAATTACAGAGCAGGTTAAGGCCCAACGTGTGTTGGGTTAAGGCCCAACGTGTGTTGGGTTAAGGCCCAACGTGTGTTGGGTTAAGGCCCAACGTGTGTTGGGTTAAGGCCCAACGTGTGTTGGGTTAAGGCCCAACGTGTGTTGGGTTAAGGCCCAACGTGTGTTGGGTTAAGGCCCAACGTGTGTTGGGTTAAGGCCCAACGTGTGTTGGGTTAAGGCCCAACGTGTGTTGGGTTAAGGCCCAACGTGTGTTGGGTTAAGGCCCAACGTGTGTTGGGTTAAGGCCCAACGTGTGTTGGGTTAAGGCCCAACGTGTGTTGGGTTAAGGCCCAACGTGTGTTGGGTTAAGGCCCAACGTGTGTTGGGTTAAGGCCCAACGTGTGTTGGGTTAAGGCCCAACGTGTGTTGGGTTAAGGCCCAACGTGTGTTGGGTTAAGGCCCAACATAGGTTGGGTTAAGGCCCAACATAGGTTGGGTTAAGGCGCAACATAGGTTGGGTTAAGGCGCAACATAGGTTGGGTTAAGGCGCAACATAGGTTGGGTTAAGGCGCAACATAGGTTGGGTTAAGGCGCAACATAGGTTGGGTTAAGGCGCAACATAGGTTGGGTTAAGGCGCAACATAGGTTAGGTTAAGGCGCAACATAGGTTAGGTTAAGGCGCAACATAGGTTAGGTTAAGGCGCAACATAGGTTAGGTTAAGGCGCAACATAGGTTAGGTTAAGGCGCAACATAGGTTAGGTTAAGGCGCAACATAGGTTAGGTTAAGGCGCAACATAGGTTAGGTTAAGGCGCAACATAGGTTAGGTTAAGGCGCAACATAGGTTAGGTTAAGGCGCAACATAGGTTAGGTTAAGGCGCAACATAGGTTAGGTTAAGGCGCAACATAGGTTAGGTTAAGGCGCAACATAGGTTAGGTTAAGGCGCAACATAGGTTAGGTTAAGGCGCAACATAGGTTAGGTTAAGGCGCAACATAGGTTAGGTTAAGGCGCAACATAGGTTAGGTTAAGGCGCAACATAGGTTAGGTTAAGGCGCAACATAGGTTAGGTTAAGGCGCAACATAGGTTAGGTTAAGGCGCAACATAGGTTAGGTTAAGGCGCAACATAGGTTAGGTTAAGGCGCAACATAGGTTAGGTTAAGGCGCAACATAGGTTAGGTTAAGGCGCAACATAGGTTAGGTTAAGGCGCAACATAGGTTAGGTTGAGGCGCAACATAGGTTAGGTTGAGGCACAATATAGGTTAGGTTGAGGTACCGTATAGGTTAGGTTAAGGTACAGTATAGTTTAGGTTAAGGTACAGTATAGTTTAGGTTAAGGTACAGTATAGTTTAGGTTAAGGTACAGTATAGTTTAGGTTAAGGTACAGTATAGTTTAGGTTAAGGTACAGTATAGTTTAGGTTAAGGTACAGTATAGTTTAGGTTAAGGTACACATTGTTGTATGGAAAGGTGTAATGGGGGGGGGGGGGGGGGGCGGCCGGTCGGTTTGTTGATTGTGATTATAGTAAGTGGATGCCTGCGGCATCATCTGATTTGCCACGTCAGGATGCACCTTTGGCTCATGACAGGCGGCGCTCCGATTCCATGCTTGTGGCAGACCTGTGTCTTTCATTCCTGCCATTGTTTGTGTGCTGTGAGAGGAGGCAGTATTGTGATGTTGGGTGCACCCCTGTGTAGGACATGTGTGGGTGTTGGTGGCTTAGCTGAGCAATGGTGGTTGTCGGGGGGGTGGGATATTCCGTTTTCTGAGTGGACCTCCCAGTCTGGTTATGACAGTGTGGATTGTCTCATGTGGCGGAGAGGATGCACTGGGTGTTGTTCCATGCTGGTGCTTACATATTGTCTGTGTGCGTGTTACAGGCGGAGAGTAGTGCGTGATAAGAGTGTGTGGCTGCCGTGTGGTTGTGATTGTGAGCAGAGTCTTTCAGCATGTATACGGACAGTTGTATATATTATCTGTATTCTGATGGGTCTATGTATTACTAATCAGCGCCGTGTATACGTTTAATCCGGTTCCAGTCGAAACTGTTGTATCTCTGTACATTAGTGACACGGCGAGCGCGCTATGTAGCTACTCGTCTCGGCAGCTTCCACCGGTGTATGGCAAATGATTATAAGCAATGAGTCGAGTCGTCAATACCGATAGTGTGACGTCACATGTCTGGGGTGGGGGACGCTGCGCCCTTCCGGTGGGTCATGGCCTAGAAAGACGCTCCCCACGCAGGGGGGCTTGGACTGTCATAAACTCTTCCGAGTAATATACTTGCCGTACGTTTTTGCGACTGCGAGTGCAACGCCCACCGGTACCGACATGGATGGAGCGCCTCCTAGCTGACCGCTCAGCATCGGCATTCGT
>NW_026047415.1:77500-82500 GCF_023864345.2 Schistocerca serialis cubense
CATTCCGATTACGGGGCCTCGGATGAGTCCCGTATCGTTATTTTTCGTCACTACCTCCCCGTGCCGGGAGTGGGTAATTTGCGCGCCTGCTGCCTTCCTTGGATGTGGTAGCCGTTTCTCAGGCTCCCTCTCCGGAATCGAACCCTGATTCCCCGTTACCCGTTACAACCATGGTAGGCGCAGAACCTACCATCGACAGTTGATAAGGCAGACATTTGAAAGATGCGTCGCCGGTACGAGGACCGTGCGATCAGCCCAAAGTTATTCAGAGTCACCAAGGCAAACGGACCGGACGAGCCGACCGATTGGTTTTGATCTAATAAAAGCGTCCCTTCCATCTCTGGTCGGGACTCTGTTTGCATGTATTAGCTCTAGAATTACCACAGTTATCCAAGTAACGTGGGTACGATCTAAGGAACCATAACTGATTTAATGAGCCATTCGCGGTTTCACCTTAATGCGGCTTGTACTGAGACATGCATGGCTTAATCTTTGAGACAAGCATATGACTACTGGCAGGATCAACCAGGGAGCTGCGTCAACTAGAGCTGAGCAGCCGGCCGCCCGGGAGTGTGTCCCGGGGGCCCGCGCGAACACGCAAGCGTCCGCTCAATTATTCTGCAAACAGGAGGAGGCTGAGCTCCCCTGCACCATACACCTCGAAACCCTCTCAGGTCCCGGCGGCGCGCAGCGCCGTCCTAAGTACTTGGTCGGGTTCGAGAGAGGCGCAATCGCCCGGGGTTTGGCGAGTAGACGCTTTAGGTGCGACCACCCGTGCTCCCAACTGAGCTTGCCGCTGCCGACAGAGGCCCGGGAGCGTGCTGTCGTGGCATTGCCGGCGGGAGACAACACGCGCCACCTACGGTGACCGGCAGCTCCAACGCCAGCGCCACAGAAGGACAAAAGCCCCACTTGGGTGCCGAAGCGAACTCTCCCAGCACAGCGCACGCGCCAACACGTCCGCACAGCTGCGATACAAACCACCTGCGAGAACCGCAGAGGCGACCGAGCAGCAGACGGCGTCGCGGCGCCGAGCGCCGGGCGGCGGCGCATCCTCAGCGCACACAGTCCTCAATCGGACCAGCACACTGCAGATGTCCACCGCGCTTCGCACCGGGCCCGCGAGGACCTACTTTGGCCGCACGGCGCCGCGTGCAGGGTGCGCCGGCGCGCAGCTGCGCCGCCTGCCGCCTCCGTCGGCCGGCGCGCCTGCCACTGGCCGCCCCCACCAGCCGGCTGTAGCGCGTGCGCCCACGCACCGCGCGGCCAGCACGCCGGGAGGCCCCCCCTCACCGGCCGGGGACGGTCCCACCCAGCCACCGCCGCGTATCGCTTCACACCCAGATGCCATTCACGTTCGTGGGCATGGTGGGTATCGCTGGAACAACCGGTTGGTAGCTCAACCGATCGTCGCCATCACTGATTCACCTCTAGCGAGAACAACCGCACCACAACGGTTTACCAGTTGTTCATTTGCGTAACGTCACCAGCAAACGTAGGCGTCCATCGCCATTTGCAAATTCAACGATTGTTGCATGCCTGTGTCAGGTGTCACGACACACTATGTCTGCCCACATACACGCAACAACATGTGCACGCTTCGCGAACACGTGGAAGGTGGCCCCCGTACGTATGCGATGTCCATTGCGCGAACGACTGTCAACCGGCCTCTGTCGCATGTCGCAGATGTGGAACGCAGTGCACCATGCTATCACGGTGTGTGAGAAGAGACGACTACGTCTGACAACACGCGCCACTACATCAACAGACGGCTCATGCTGATCGCCATCCAGGGCATACCACACTGCAATCCAGCTCTTATAGGGAGACGACACGTAGCTGAGTGCACAACATTTGGACCGCATGGTTCGCCGTTGTTGGCGCAGTCGTTGTACGGTCACATGTACCACGATGTATCATTCAGTACATGAGGACCAATGTGCAGTACAGTGTGTGATTTGGACGTACAACATCAGCGGACAGTTGACACAGGCCGTACCACAGCGTAGGCTAAGTGCTTCGCCATGCGAATGCCAATGAACAACTGCAAATGCCAATGAACAACTGCAAAGGGCATTGAGCATGTACGTCCTGCTGCCATCCACATTACAGTGTATAGCTGCAAGGTGTTTAACATGAAGCGATACACTGGGGACCGGGCAGTGCGAGTAGCAAACTATATTGCGGGGGTTGCAGTTAGGCAACACTACACTAATTTAACGCGTCGTATGACAATTACAGAGCAGGTTAAGGCCCAACGTGTGTTGGGTTAAGGCCCAACGTGTGTTGGGTTAAGGCCCAACGTGTGTTGGGTTAAGGCCCAACGTGTGTTGGGTTAAGGCCCAACGTGTGTTGGGTTAAGGCCCAACGTGTGTTGGGTTAAGGCCCAACGTGTGTTGGGTTAAGGCCCAACGTGTGTTGGGTTAAGGCCCAACGTGTGTTGGGTTAAGGCCCAACGTGTGTTGGGTTAAGGCCCAACGTGTGTTGGGTTAAGGCCCAACGTGTGTTGGGTTAAGGCCCAACGTGTGTTGGGTTAAGGCCCAACGTGTGTTGGGTTAAGGCCCAACGTGTGTTGGGTTAAGGCCCAACGTGTGTTGGGTTAAGGCCCAACATAGGTTGGGTTAAGGCCCAACATAGGTTGGGTTAAGGCGCAACATAGGTTGGGTTAAGGCGCAACATAGGTTGGGTTAAGGCGCAACATAGGTTGGGTTAAGGCGCAACATAGGTTGGGTTAAGGCGCAACATAGGTTGGGTTAAGGCGCAACATAGGTTGGGTTAAGGCGCAACATAGGTTGGGTTAAGGCGCAACATAGGTTGGGTTAAGGCGCAACATAGGTTAGGTTAAGGCGCAACATAGGTTAGGTTAAGGCGCAACATAGGTTAGGTTAAGGCGCAACATAGGTTAGGTTAAGGCGCAACATAGGTTAGGTTAATTCGCAACATAGGTTAGGTTAAGGCGCAACATAGGTTAGGTTAAGGCGCAACATAGGTTAGGTTAAGGCGCAACATAGGTTAGGTTAAGGCGCAACATAGGTTAGGTTAAGGCGCAACATAGGTTAGGTTAAGGCGCAACATAGGTTAGGTTAAGGCGCAACATAGGTTAGGTTAAGGCGCAACATAGGTTAGGTTAAGGCGCAACATAGGTTAGGTTAAGGCGCAACATAGGTTAGGTTAAGGCGCAACATAGGTTAGGTTAAGGCGCAACATAGGTTAGGTTAAGGCGCAACATAGGTTAGGTTAAGGCGCAACATAGGTTAGGTTAAGGCGCAAC
Organism: Schistocerca serialis cubense; assembly: GCF_023864345.2. NCBI lineage: Eukaryota > Metazoa > Arthropoda > Insecta > Orthoptera > Acrididae > Schistocerca > Schistocerca serialis. Next base: position 80,772 of record NW_026047415.1, read on the forward strand.
ATAGGTTAGGTTAAGGCGCAACATAGGTTAGGTTAAGGCGCAACATAGGTTAGGTTGAGGCACAATATAGGTTAGGTTGAGGTACCGTATAGGTTAGGTTAAGGTACAGTATAGTTTAGGTTAAGGTACAGTATAGTTTAGGTTAAGGTACAGTATAGTTTAGGTTAAGGTACAGTATAGTTTAGGTTAAGGTACAGTATAGTTTAGGTTAAGGTACAGTATAGTTTAGGTTAAGGTACAGTATAGTTTAGGTTAAGGTACACATTGTTGTATGGAAAGGTGTAATGGGGGGGGGGGGGCGGCCGGTCGGTTTGTTGATTGTGATTATAGTAAGTGGATGCCTGCGGCATCATCTGATTTGCCACGTCAGGATGCACCTTTGGCTCATGACAGGCGGCGCTCCGATTCCATGCTTGTGGCAGACCTGTGTCTTTCATTCCTGCCATTGTTTGTGTGCTGTGAGAGGAGGCAGTATTGTGATGTTGGGTGCACCCCTGTGTAGGACATGTGTGGGTGTTGGTGGCTTAGCTGAGCAATGGTGGTTGTCGGGGGGGTGGGATATTCCGTTTTCTGAGTGGACCTCCCAGTCTGGTTATGACAGTGTGGATTGTCTCATGTGGCGGAGAGGATGCACTGGGTGTTGTTCCATGCTGGTGCTTACATATTGTCTGTGTGCGTGTTACAGGCGGAGAGTAGTGCGTGATAAGAGTGTGTGGCTGCCGTGTGGTTGTGATTGTGAGCAGAGTCTTTCAGCATGTATACGGACAGTTGTATATATTATCTGTATTCTGATGGGTCTATGTATTACTAATCAGCGCCGTGTATACGTTTAATCCGGTTCCAGTCGAAACTGTTGTATCTCTGTACATTAGTGACACGGCGAGCGCGCTATGTAGCTACTCGTCTCGGCAGCTTCCACCGGTGTATGGCAAATGATTATAAGCAATGAGTCGAGTCGTCAATACCGATAGTGTGACGTCACATGTCTGGGGTGGGGGACGCTGCGCCCTTCCGGTGGGTCATGGCCTAGAAAGACGCTCCCCACGCAGGGGGGCTTGGACTGTCATAAACTCTTCCGAGTAATATACTTGCCGTACGTTTTTGCGACTGCGAGTGCAACGCCCACCGGTACCGACATGGATGGAGCGCCTCCTAGCTGACCGCTCAGCATCGGCATTCGTACAGAGAGCAACGCGATCGCGTCTCTAGCTCGTAACTGGTACAGCTCGCAGCTCATGTATAGGGACAGCGGGAATGTCGCATATTGGACATAACTCTTCATGAAACGCAAGTTATAGGGGTGGATTGCACATTGCGACTGCGGGAAAAGTCCGCCGTTCATCCGCTGGAGTTGCGAGTTGGGCGGTTAGGGTGGGGCGCCGGTGGAGTGATTGCCGGTCGACGATTTCGTGCGGCAGAGGCGCTGGCGTTGGGGTGCTGTGGTCGACAGAGGACGCAGGCTTTGTGGGTGGGGTCGAAAGATGGGCACTGTGGGCCCATCGCTGTCTTAGTCGGCTTGGCGTCTCATAGATGGCGGTATCGTCGTTGCAGGACGTCATGCCGCGGGAGACCTACAGATGGCGCTGTGTTTTGTGGTGCGCTCGACATGGCGGACGTAGTGTTGTCAGATTCGCATAGATGGAGGTATTGCATGTGGTTTCGCCGTATTTTCATAGATGGCGATACTGTTTTGCCGGCATGGTTGGCGTAGTTCCGTCGGATCCCTGTA
>NW_026047415.1:90000-92500 GCF_023864345.2 Schistocerca serialis cubense
CTGAGCAGCCGGCCGCCCGGGAGTGTGTCCCGGGGGCCCGCGCGAACACGCAAGCGTCCGCTCAATTATTCTGCAAACAGGAGGAGGCTGAGCTCCCCTGCACCATACACCTCGAAACCCTCTCAGGTCCCGGCGGCGCGCAGCGCCGTCCTAAGTACTTGGTCGGGTTCGAGAGAGGCGCAATCGCCCGGGGTTTGGCGAGTAGACGCTTTAGGTGCGACCACCCGTGCTCCCAACTGAGCTTGCCGCTGCCGACAGAGGCCCGGGAGCGTGCTGTCGTGGCATTGCCGGCGGGAGACAACACGCGCCACCTACGGTGACCGGCAGCTCCAACGCCAGCGCCACAGAAGGACAAAAGCCCCACTTGGGTGCCGAAGCGAACTCTCCCAGCACAGCGCACGCGCCAACACGTCCGCACAGCTGCGATACAAACCACCTGCGAGAACCGCAGAGGCGACCGAGCAGCAGACGGCGTCGCGGCGCCGAGCGCCGGGCGGCGGCGCATCCTCAGCGCACACAGTCCTCAATCGGACCAGCACACTGCAGATGTCCACCGCGCTTCGCACCGGGCCCGCGAGGACCTACTTTGGCCGCACGGCGCCGCGTGCAGGGTGCGCCGGCGCGCAGCTGCGCCGCCTGCCGCCTCCGTCGGCCGGCGCGCCTGCCACTGGCCGCCCCCACCAGCCGGCTGTAGCGCGTGCGCCCACGCACCGCGCGGCCAGCACGCCGGGAGGCCCCCCCTCACCGGCCGGGGACGGTCCCACCCAGCCACCGCCGCGTATCGCTTCACACCCAGATGCCATTCACGTTCGTGGGCATGGTGGGTATCGCTGGAACAACCGGTTGGTAGCTCAACCGATCGTCGCCATCACTGATTCACCTCTAGCGAGAACAACCGCACCACAACGGTTTACCAGTTGTTCATTTGCGTAACGTCACCAGCAAACGTAGGCGTCCATCGCCATTTGCAAATTCAACGATTGTTGCATGCCTGTGTCAGGTGTCACGACACACTATGTCTGCCCACATACACGCAACAACATGTGCACGCTTCGCGAACACGTGGAAGGTGGCCCCCGTACGTATGCGATGTCCATTGCGCGAACGACTGTCAACCGGCCTCTGTCGCATGTCGCAGATGTGGAACGCAGTGCACCATGCTATCACGGTGTGTGAGAAGAGACGACTACGTCTGACAACACGCGCCACTACATCAACAGACGGCTCATGCTGATCGCCATCCAGGGCATACCACACTGCAATCCAGCTCTTATAGGGAGACGACACGTAGCTGAGTGCACAACATTTGGACCGCATGGTTCGCCGTTGTTGGCGCAGTCGTTGTACGGTCACATGTACCACGATGTATCATTCAGTACATGAGGACCAATGTGCAGTACAGTGTGTGATTTGGACGTACAACATCAGCGGACAGTTGACACAGGCCGTACCACAGCGTAGGCTAAGTGCTTCGCCATGCGAATGCCAATGAACAACTGCAAATGCCAATGAACAACTGCAAAGGGCATTGAGCATGTACGTCCTGCTGCCATCCACATTACAGTGTATAGCTGCAAGGTGTTTAACATGAAGCGATACACTGGGGACCGGGCAGTGCGAGTAGCAAACTATATTGCGGGGGTTGCAGTTAGGCAACACTACACTAATTTAACGCGTCGTATGACAATTACAGAGCAGGTTAAGGCCCAACGTGTGTTGGGTTAAGGCCCAACGTGTGTTGGGTTAAGGCCCAACGTGTGTTGGGTTAAGGCCCAACGTGTGTTGGGTTAAGGCCCAACGTGTGTTGGGTTAAGGCCCAACGTGTGTTGGGTTAAGGCCCAACGTGTGTTGGGTTAAGGCCCAACGTGTGTTGGGTTAAGGCCCAACGTGTGTTGGGTTAAGGCCCAACGTGTGTTGGGTTAAGGCCCAACGTGTGTTGGGTTAAGGCCCAACGTGTGTTGGGTTAAGGCCCAACGTGTGTTGGGTTAAGGCCCAACGTGTGTTGGGTTAAGGCCCAACGTGTGTTGGGTTAAGGCCCAACGTGTGTTGGGTTAAGGCCCAACGTGTGTTGGGTTAAGGCCCAACGTGTGTTGGGTTAAGGCCCAACATAGGTTGGGTTAAGGCCCAACATAGGTTGGGTTAAGGCCCAACATAGGTTGGGTTAAGGCGCAACATAGGTTGGGTTAAGGCGCAACATAGGTTGGGTTAAGGCGCAACATAGGTTGGGTTAAGGCGCAACATAGGTTGGGTTAAGGCGCAACATAGGTTGGGTTAAGGCGCAACATAGGTTGGGTTAAGGCGCAACATAGGTTAGGTTAAGGCGCAACATAGGTTAGGTTAAGGCGCAACATAGGTTAGGTTAAGGCGCAACATAGGTTAGGTTAAGGCGCAACATAGGTTAGGTTAAGGCGCAACATAGGTTAGGTTAAGGCGCAACATAGGTTAGGTTAAGGCGCAACATAGGTTAGGTTAAGGCGCAACATAGGTTAGGTTAAGGCGC
>NW_026047416.1:0-5000 GCF_023864345.2 Schistocerca serialis cubense
TAATTTGTTCAAAGTAAACGTGCCGGCCCACCGAGACACTCAATAAAGAGCACCCTGGTAGGATTTCAACGGGGTCCGCCTCGGGACGCACGAGCACGCACGAGGCGGTCGCACGCCTTCGGCTCGCCCCACCGGCAGGACGTCCCACGATACATGCCAGTTAAACACCGACGGGCGGTGAACCAACAGCGTGGGACACAAATCCAACTACGAGCTTTTTAACCGCAACAACTTTAATATACGCTATTGGAGCTGGAATTACCGCGGCTGCTGGCACCAGACTTGCCCTCCAATAGATACTCGTTAAAGGATTTAAAGTGTACTCATTCCGATTACGGGGCCTCGGATGAGTCCCGTATCGTTATTTTTCGTCACTACCTCCCCGTGCCGGGAGTGGGTAATTTGCGCGCCTGCTGCCTTCCTTGGATGTGGTAGCCGTTTCTCAGGCTCCCTCTCCGGAATCGAACCCTGATTCCCCGTTACCCGTTACAACCATGGTAGGCGCAGAACCTACCATCGACAGTTGATAAGGCAGACATTTGAAAGATGCGTCGCCGGTACGAGGACCGTGCGATCAGCCCAAAGTTATTCAGAGTCACCAAGGCAAACGGACCGGACGAGCCGACCGATTGGTTTTGATATCTAATAAAAGCGTCCCTTCCATCTCTGGTCGGGACTCTGTTTGCATGTATTAGCTCTAGAATTACCACAGTTATCCAAGTAACGTGGGTACGATCTAAGGAACCATAACTGATTTAATGAGCCATTCGCGGTTTCACCTTAATGCGGCTTGTACTGAGACATGCATGGCTTAATCTTTGAGACAAGCATATGACTACTGGCAGGATCAACCAGGGAGCTGCGTCAACTAGAGCTGAGCAGCCGGCCGCCCGGGAGTGTGTCCCGGGGGCCCGCGCGAACACGCAAGCGTCCGCTCAATTATTCTGCAAACAGGAGGAGGCTGAGCTCCCCTGCACAACACACCTCGAAACCCTCTCAGGTCCCGGCGGCGCGCAGCGCCGTCCTAAGTACTTGGTCGGGTTCGAGAGAGGCGCAATCGCCCGGAGTTAGGCGAGTAGACGCTTTAGGTGCGACCACCCGTGCTCCCAACTGAGCTTGCCGCTGCCGACAGAGGCCCGGGAGCGTGCTGTCGTGGCATTGCCGGCGGGAGACAACACGCGCCACCTACGGTGACCGGCAGCTCCAACGCCAGCGCCACAGAAGGACAAAAGCCCCACTTGGGTGCCGAAGCGAACTCTCCCAGCACAGCGCACGCGCCAACACGTCCGCACAGCTGCGATACAAACCACCTGCGAGAACCGCTGGGGCGACCGAGCAGCAGACGGCGTCGCGGCGCCGAGCGCCGGGCGGCGGCGCATCCTCAGCGCACACAGTCCTCAATCGGACCAGCACACTGCAGATGGCCACCGCGCTTCGCACCGGGCCCGCGAGGACCTGCTTTGGCCGCAAGGCGCCGCGAGCAGGGGGCGCCGGCGCGCAGCTGCGCCGCCTGCCGCGTCCGTCGGCCGGCGCGCCTGCCACTGGCCGCCCCCACCAGCCGGCTGTAGCGCGTGCGCCCACGCACCGCGCTGCCAGCACGCCGGGCGGCCCCCCCTCACCGGCCGGGGACGGTCCCACCCAGCCACCGCCGCGTATCGCCTCACACCCAGATCCCCTTTCACGTTCGTGGGCATGGTGGGTCCCCTTTCACGTTCGTGGGCATGGTGGGTATCCCTGAAACAACCGGTTAATAGCTCGACCGATCGTCGCCAACACTGATTCACCTCTAGCGAGAACAACCGCACCACAACGGGTTACCTGTTGTTCATTTGCGTAACGTCACCAGCAAACGTAGACGTCCATCGCCATTTGCAACGAGTATTGCATGCCTGTGTCAGGTGTCACAACACACTACGTCTGCCCACATAGACGCAACAACATGTGCACGCCTCGAGAACACGTGGAAGGTAGCCCCCGTACGTATGCGGTGTCCATTGCGCGAACGACTGTCAGCCGGCCTCTGCAGGATGTCGCAGATGTGGAACGCGGTGCAACATGCTATCACGGTGTGTGAGAAGAGACGACTACGTCCGAATACACGCTCCACTACATCAACAGACTGCTCATGCTGATCGCCATCCAGGGCGTCCGTTCCTCCCACACGTCTGAATGGCGTACCACACTGCAATCCAGCTCTTATAGGGAGACGACACGTAGCTGCGTGCACAATATTTGGACTGTATGGTCTGCCGTTGCTAGGCGCAGTCGTCGTACGGTCACACATGTGCCACGATGTATCATTCAGTACATACGGACCAATGTGCAGTACAGTTTGTGGGTTTTGCGTACATCGGCGGACAGGTGACAGGCCGTACCACAACGTAGGCTGAGTACGTCGGCATGCGAAGGGCATTGAACATGCAAACTTCTCAACGACCAGCTTGCGAAGGCAGGGGGGAAGGGGGGGGGGGGGCATGTACGTCCTGCTGCTATCCACATTACAGTGTATAGCAGGAGCATGTGGAAAGTCAGCAACACCTGCAAGGTGTTTAACATGACGCGATACACAGGGGACCGGGCAGTGCGAATAGCGAACTATATTGCGAGGGTTGCGGTTAGGCAACACTACACTAATTTAACGAGTTGCATAACAATTACAGAGCAGGTTCAGCGACAACGTGCGTCAGGTTAAGGCGCAATATAGGTTAGGTTAAGGCACAACATGGGTTACGTTAAAGCACAAATTAGGTTACGTTAAAGCACAAATTAGGTTACGTTAAAGCACAAATTAGGTTACGTTAAAGCACAAATTAGGTTACGTTAAAGCACAAATTAGGTTACGTTAAAGCACAAATTAGGTTACGTTAAAGCACAAATTAGGTTACGTTAAAGCACAAATTAGGTTACGTTAAAGCACAAATTAGGTTACGTTAAAGCACAAATTAGGTTACGTTAAAGCACAAATTAGGTTACGTTAAAGCACAAATTAGGTTACGTTAAAGCACAAATTGGGTTACGTTAAAGCACAAATTGGGGTTACGTTAAGGCACAACATGGGTTACGTTAAGGCACAACATGGGTTACGTTAAGGCACAACATGGGTTACGTTAAGGCACAACATGGGTTACGTTAAGGCACAACATGGGTTACGTTAAGGCACAACATGGGTTACGTTAAGGCACAACATGGGTTACGTTAAGGCACAACATGGGTTACGTTAAGGCACAACATGGGTTACGTTAAGGCACAACATGGGTTACGTTAAGGCACAACATGGGTTACGTTGAGGCACAACATGGGTTACGTTGAGGCACAACATGGGTTACGTTGAGGCACAACATGGGTTACGTTAAGGCACAACATGGGTTACGTTAAGGCACAACATGGGTTACGTTAAGGCACAACATGGGTTACGTTGAGGCACAACATGGGTTACGTTGAGGCACAACATGGGTTACGTTGAGGCACAACATGGGTTACGTTGAGGCACAACATGGGTTACGTTGAGGCACAACATGGGTTACGTTGAGGCACAACATGGGTTACGTTGAGGCACAACATGGGTTACGTTGAGGCACAACATGGGTTACGTTGAGGCACAACATGGGTTACGTTGAGGCACAACATGGGTTACGTTGAGGCACAACATGGGTTACGTTGAGGCACAACATGGGTTACGTTGAGGCACAACATGGGTTACGTTGAGGCACAACATGGGTTACGTTGAGGCACAACATGGGTTACGTTGAGGCACAACATGGGTTACGTTGAGGCACAAATTAGGTTACGTTGAGGCACAAATTAGGTTACGTTGAGGCACAAATTAGGTTACGTTGAGGCACAAATTAGGTTAGGTTAAGGTACAATATGGGTTAGGTTAAGGTACAATATGGGTTAGGTTAAGGTACAATATGGGTTAGGTTAAGGTACAATATGGGTTAGGTTAAGGTACAATATGGGTTAGGTTAAGGCACAACATGGGTTAGGTTAAGGCACAACATGGGTTAGGTTAAGGCACAACATGGGTTAGGTTAAGGCACAACATGGGTTAGGTTAAGGCACAACATGGGTTAGGTTAAGGCACAACATGGGTTAGGTTAAGGCACAACATGGGTTAGGTTAAGGCACAACATGGGTTAGGTTAAGGCACAACATGGGTTAGGTTAAGGCACAACATAGGTTAGGTTAAGGCACAACATAGGTTAGGTTAAGGCACAACATAGGTTAGGTTAAGGCACAACATAGGTTAGGTTAAGGCACAACATAGGTTAGGTTAAGGCACAACATAGGTTAGGTTAGGGCACAACATAGGTTAGGTTAAGGCACAACATAGGTTAGGTTAAGGCACAACGTAGGTTAGGTTAAGGCACAACATAGGTTAGGTTAAGGCACAACATATGTTAGGTTAAGGCACAACATAGGTTAGGTTAAGGCACAACATAGGTTAGGTTAAGGCACAACATAGGTTAGGTTAAGGCACAACATAGGTTAGGTTAAGGCACAACATAGGTTAGGTTAAGGCACAACATAGGTTAGGTTAAGGCACAACATAGGTTAGGTTAAGGCACAACGTAGGTTAGGTTAAGGTACAACGTAGGTTAGGTTAAGGTACAACGTAGGTTAGGTTAAGGTACAACGTAGGTTAGGTTAAGGTACAACGTAGGTTAAGGTACAACGTAGGTTAGGTTAAGGCGCAATGTAGGTTAGGTTAAGGTACGATATAGCTGAGGTTAAGGTACAATATCGCTTAGGTTAAGGTACACATTGTTGTAGGGAAAGGTGTATTTGGGGGGGGGGGGGGGGGGCGGCAGGTTCGTTGATAGTGATTATCGTAAGTGCATGCCTGCGGGATCATCCGATTTGTCACGTCAGGATGCACTTGTGGCTCATGACAGGCGGCGCTCCGATTCCAAGGTTATGGCAGATGTGTGTCTTTCATTCCTGCCATTGTTTGTGTACTGTGACAGGAGGCAGTATTGTGATGTTGGGTGCACCCCTGT
>NW_026047416.1:10000-12500 GCF_023864345.2 Schistocerca serialis cubense
GCTCCGATGTGGGAGGGCAGTTGGCCTAAAACGTAGTCCACCGCAAAGTTGAACAGGAGGGGGGAGAGGGGATCGCCCTGGCGAACGCCCCGTGCTGGCTGCACAGACACGCCCACGCCGGCGCCGTCCGCTATCACTGTCGTGCTGCCCTCGTAGCACCGCTCGACATACTCGACAAAACAATCCGGCAGGCCATGCGCCTTCAGCACGGGGCGAAGGGCAGCATGATCTACCGAATCGAATGCCTTAGATACGTCGATCGATGCCACAAAGACAGAGCGGCAGGAGCGAACTGCGTCGGTGAGAGCAGTGTCCAAGATGAAGGTATTTTCCAACATCCCATCCCGAGGGATGAATGCCCGCTGACGTTCGTCCACAGCACATGCGCGCATCAGGCGTGACGCGAGAACCTTGTGAAAGGTCCGCGCCAACACCGAGCAGACCGTAATGGGGCGAAAGTCAGCGGGGGATGTTGGTGCAGCCGTCTTCGGGAGAAGGGACGTTCGCGCGCGAAGCAGGCGTTCCGGAAGGGCGCGGGCCAGAAGGAAGAGATTCATCACTTTCACCAGGACTTCGTGCGGCAGGCGCCGCAACTCCGCTGGGGTAAGGCCGTCCGGCCCGGCTGCTGATCCCCTGGGCGGCAACGCGGCGGCGACCTCCTCATGTGTGACCGGCCCCCATAGGCACTCGGGAGCGACAGGCTCCGAGTGCGGGAGGAGGCGGTCACGAATGAAGCCCGCGGTGGAGATGGGCTTCTTGGTGAAGAGGTCCGCCCAGAAGTCCAGCAGACCAGGGATGGCAGGTGGCGGCTGGAGCAGGGTGCCATCCAAGAGGCCGCGCACGCAACGTGCACGCGACCGTCGGAAGGCATCCTGCGTTCTCGCGTACTCCCAGCGGCGCCGCTTGCGCTTCTGCGTCGGCGGCGCGGCAGGCGGCCGCTTCGATGGTTGGCGCGGCCGCTGTGTCCTGGTGATCGATCTCTCCCCTCTGGACCCGACCGACGCAAGGGCATCCGGGAGCATGCCCAGGATGACATCGGGCGGCGTGCCCCGCCCCAGACCTATGACACGATCCAGGGCAGAGAAACGCTGGGCGGAAGCGGGTAGCCCCGCCAGATGCTCCCAGATGGCGGCGTCAGTCGGCCCCTCCGGTCATAGTTACTCCCGCCGTTTACCCGCGCTTGCTTGAATTTCTTCACGTTGACATTCAGAGCACTGGGCAGAAATCACATTGCGTCAACACCCGCTAGGGCCATCGCAATGCTTTGTTTTAATTAGACAGTCGGATTCCCCCAGTCCGTGCCAGTTCTGAGTTGATCGTTGAATGGCGGCCGAAGAGAATCCGCGCACCCGCGCGCCCCCGGAGGAGCACGCTAAGGCGGACGCGGCCTCGCAGCAAGGAAGATCCGTGGGAGGCCAAGGCACGGGACCGAGCTCGGATCCTGCACGCAGGTTGAAGCACCGGGGCGCGAACGCCGCGCAGGCGCGCGCATCCTGCACCGCCGGCCAGCACGAGGCCGACCAACGGCGAGAGCAGACCACGCCCGCGCTAAACGCCCGCACTTACCGGCACCCCTACGGCACTCACCTCGCCCAGGCCCGGCACGTTAGCGCTGACCCACTTCCCGACCAAGCCCGACACGCCCCGATCCTCAGAGCCAATCCTTATCCCGAAGTTACGGATCCAATTTGCCGACTTCCCTTACCTACATTATTCTATCGACTAGAGGCTCTTCACCTTGGAGACCTGCTGCGGATATGGGTACGAACCGGCGCGACACCTCCACGTGGCCCTCTCCCGGATTTTCAAGGTCCGAGGGGAAGATCGGGACACCGCCGCAACTGCGGTGCTCTTCGCGTTCCAAACCCTATCTCCCTGCTAGAGGATTCCAGGGAACTCGAACGCTCATGCAGAAAAGAAAACTCTTCCCCGATCTCCCGACGGCGTCTCCGGGTCCTTTTGGGTTACCCCGACGAGCATCTCTAAAAGAGGGGCCCGACTTGTATCGGTTCCGCTGCCGGGTTCCGGAATAGGAACCGGATTCCCTTTCGCCCAACGGGGGCCAGCACAAAGTGCATCATGCTATGACGGCCCCCATCAACATCGGATTTCTCCTAGGGCTTAGGATCGACTGACTCGTGTGCAACGGCTGTTCACACGAAACCCTTCTCCGCGTCAGCCCTCCAGGGCCTCGCTGGAGTATTTGCTACTACCACCAAGATCTGCACCGACGGCGGCTCCAGGCAGGCTCACGCCCAGACCCTTCTGCGCCCACCGCCGCGACCCTCCTACTCGTCAGGGCTTCGCGGCCGGCCGCAAGGACCGGCCATGACTGCCAGACTGACGGCCGAGTATAGGCACGACGCTTCAGCGCCATCCATTTTCAGGGCTAGTTGCTTCGGCAGGTGAGTTGTTACACACTCCTTAGCGGATTCCGACTTCCATGGCCACCGTCCTGCTGTCTTAAGCAACCAACGCCTTTCATGGTTTCCCATGAGCG
>NW_026047416.1:15000-20000 GCF_023864345.2 Schistocerca serialis cubense
TCAGCGGGTTACCCCGACCTTTCGGCCTAGGAAGACACGCTGATTCCTTCAGTGTAGCGCGCGTGCGGCCCAGAACATCTAAGGGCATCACAGACCTGTTATTGCTCAATCTCGTGCGGCTAGAAGCCGCCTGTCCCTCTAAGAAGAAAAGTAATCGCTGACAGCACGAAGGATGTCACGCGACTAGTTAGCAGGCTAGAGTCTCGTTCGTTATCGGAATTAACCAGACAAATCGCTCCACCAACTAAGAACGGCCATGCACCACCACCCACCGAATCAAGAAAGAGCTATCAATCTGTCAATCCTTCCGGTGTCCGGGCCTGGTGAGGTTTCCCGTGTTGAGTCAAATTAAGCCGCAGGCTCCACTCCTGGTGGTGCCCTTCCGTCAATTCCTTTAAGTTTCAGCTTTGCAACCATACTTCCCCCGGAACCCAAAAGCTTTGGTTTCCCGGAGGCTGCCCGCCGAGTCATCGGAGGAACTGCGGCGGATCGCTGGCTGGCATCGTTTATGGTTAGAACTAGGGCGGTATCTGATCGCCTTCGAACCTCTAACTTTCGTTCTTGATTAATGAAAACATACTTGGCAAATGCTTTCGCTTCTGTTCGTCTTGCGACGATCCAAGAATTTCACCTCTAACGTCGCAATACGAATGCCCCCGCCTGTCCCTATTAATCATTACCTCGGGTTCCGAAAACCAACAAAATAGAACCGAGGTCCTATTCCATTATTCCATGCACACAGTATTCAGGCGGGCTTGCCTGCTTTAAGCACTCTAATTTGTTCAAAGTAAACGTGCCGGCCCACCGAGACACTCAATAAAGAGCACCCTGGTAGGATTTCAACGGGGTCCGCCTCGGGACGCACGAGCACGCACGAGGCGGTCGCACGCCTTCGGCTCGCCCCACCGGCAGGACGTCCCACGATACATGCCAGTTAAACACCGACGGGCGGTGAACCAACAGCGTGGGACACAAATCCAACTACGAGCTTTTTAACCGCAACAACTTTAATATACGCTATTGGAGCTGGAATTACCGCGGCTGCTGGCACCAGACTTGCCCTCCAATAGATACTCGTTAAAGGATTTAAAGTGTACTCATTCCGATTACGGGGCCTCGGATGAGTCCCGTATCGTTATTTTTCGTCACTACCTCCCCGTGCCGGGAGTGGGTAATTTGCGCGCCTGCTGCCTTCCTTGGATGTGGTAGCCGTTTCTCAGGCTCCCTCTCCGGAATCGAACCCTGATTCCCCGTTACCCGTTACAACCATGGTAGGCGCAGAACCTACCATCGACAGTTGATAAGGCAGACATTTGAAAGATGCGTCGCCGGTACGAGGACCGTGCGATCAGCCCAAAGTTATTCAGAGTCACCAAGGCAAACGGACCGGACGAGCCGACCGATTGGTTTTGATCTAATAAAAGCGTCCCTTCCATCTCTGGTCGGGACTCTGTTTGCATGTATTAGCTCTAGAATTACCACAGTTATCCAAGTAACGTGGGTACGATCTAAGGAACCATAACTGATTTAATGAGCCATTCGCGGTTTCACCTTAATGCGGCTTGTACTGAGACATGCATGGCTTAATCTTTGAGACAAGCATATGACTACTGGCAGGATCAACCAGGGAGCTGCGTCAACTAGAGCTGAGCAGCCGGCCGCCCGGGAGTGTGTCCCGGGGGCCTGCGCGAACACGCAAGCGTCCGCTCAATTATTCTGCAAACAGGAGGAGGCTGAGCTCCCCTGCACAACACACCTCGAAACCCTCTCAGGTCCCGGCGGCGCGCAGCGCCGTCCTAAGTACTTGGTCGGGTTCGAGAGAGGCGCAATCGCCCGGAGTTAGGCGAGTAGACGCTTTAGGTGCGACCACCCGTGCTCCCAACTGAGCTTGCCGCTGCCGACAGAGGCCCGGGAGCGTGCTGTCGTGGCATTGCCGGCGGGAGACAACACGCGCCACCTACGGTGACCGGCAGCTCCAACGCCAGCGCCACAGAAGGACAAAAGCCCCACTTGGGTGCCGAAGCGAACTCTCCCAGCACAGCGCACGCGCCAACACGTCCGCACAGCTGCGATACAAACCACCTGCGAGAACCGCTGGGGCGACCGAGCAGCAGACGGCGTCGCGGCGCCGAGCGCCGGGCGGCGGCGCATCCTCAGCGCACACAGTCCTCAATCGGACCAGCACACTGCAGATGGCCACCGCGCTTCGCACCGGGCCCGCGAGGACCTGCTTTGGCCGCAAGGCGCCGCGAGCAGGGGGCGCCGGCGCGCAGCTGCGCCGCCTGCCGCGTCCGTCGGCCGGCGCGCCTGCCACTGGCCGCCCCCACCAGCCGGCTGTAGCGCGTGCGCCCACGCACCGCGCTGCCAGCACGCCGGGCGGCCCCCCCTCACCGGCCGGGGACGGTCCCACCCAGCCACCGCCGCGTATCGCCTCACACCCAGATCCCCTTTCACGTTCGTGGGCATGGTGGGTCCCCTTTCACGTTCGTGGGCATGGTGGGTATCCCTGAAACAACCGGTTAATAGCTCGACCGATCGTCGCCAACACTGATTCACCTCTAGCGAGAACAACCGCACCACAACGGGTTACCTGTTGTTCATTTGCGTAACGTCACCAGCAAACGTAGACGTCCATCGCCATTTGCAACGAGTATTGCATGCCTGTGTCAGGTGTCACAACACACTACGTCTGCCCACATAGACGCAACAACATGTGCACGCCTCGAGAACACGTGGAAGGTAGCCCCCGTACGTATGCGGTGTCCATTGCGCGAACGACTGTCAGCCGGCCTCTGCAGGATGTCGCAGATGTGGAACGCGGTGCAACATGCTATCACGGTGTGTGAGAAGAGACGACTACGTCCGAATACACGCTCCACTACATCAACAGACTGCTCATGCTGATCGCCATCCAGGGCGTCCGTTCCTCCCACACGTCTGAATGGCGTACCACACTGCAATCCAGCTCTTATAGGGAGACGACACGTAGCTGCGTGCACAATATTTGGACTGTATGGTCTGCCGTTGCTAGGCGCAGTCGTCGTACGGTCACACATGTGCCACGATGTATCATTCAGTACATACGGACCAATGTGCAGTACAGTTTGTGGGTTTTGCGTACATCGGCGGACAGGTGACAGGCCGTACCACAACGTAGGCTGAGTACGTCGGCATGCGAAGGGCATTGAACATGCAAACTTCTCAACGACCAGCTTGCGAAGGCAGGGGGGAAGGGGGGGGGGGCATGTACGTCCTGCTGCTATCCACATTACAGTGTATAGCAGGAGCATGTGGAAAGTCAGCAACACCTGCAAGGTGTTTAACATGACGCGATACACAGGGGACCGGGCAGTGCGAATAGCGAACTATATTGCGAGGGTTGCGGTTAGGCAACACTACACTAATTTAACGAGTTGCATAACAATTACAGAGCAGGTTCAGCGACAACGTGCGTCAGGTTAAGGCGCAATATAGGTTAGGTTAAGGCACAACATGGGTTACGTTAAAGCACAAATTAGGTTACGTTAAAGCACAAATTAGGTTACGTTAAAGCACAAATTAGGTTACGTTAAAGCACAAATTAGGTTACGTTAAAGCACAAATTAGGTTACGTTAAAGCACAAATTAGGTTACGTTAAAGCACAAATTAGGTTACGTTAAAGCACAAATTAGGTTACGTTAAAGCACAAATTAGGTTACGTTAAAGCACAAATTAGGTTACGTTAAAGCACAAATTAGGTTACGTTAAAGCACAAATTAGGTTACGTTAAAGCACAAATTGGGTTACGTTAAAGCACAAATTGGGTTACGTTAAGGCACAACATGGGTTACGTTAAGGCACAACATGGGTTACGTTAAGGCACAACATGGGTTACGTTAAGGCACAACATGGGTTACGTTAAGGCACAACATGGGTTACGTTAAGGCACAACATGGGTTACGTTAAGGCACAACATGGGTTACGTTAAGGCACAACATGGGTTACGTTAAGGCACAACATGGGTTACGTTGAGGCACAACATGGGTTACGTTGAGGCACAACATGGGTTACGTTGAGGCACAACATGGGTTACGTTAAGGCACAACATGGGTTACGTTAAGGCACAACATGGGTTACGTTAAGGCACAACATGGGTTACGTTGAGGCACAACATGGGTTACGTTGAGGCACAACATGGGTTACGTTGAGGCACAACATGGGTTACGTTGAGGCACAACATGGGTTACGTTGAGGCACAACATGGGTTACGTTGAGGCACAACATGGGTTACGTTGAGGCACAACATGGGTTACGTTGAGGCACAACATGGGTTACGTTGAGGCACAACATGGGTTACGTTGAGGCACAACATGGGTTACGTTGAGGCACAACATGGGTTACGTTGAGGCACAACATGGGTTACGTTGAGGCACAACATGGGTTACGTTGAGGCACAACATGGGTTACGTTGAGGCACAACATGGGTTACGTTGAGGCACAACATGGGTTACGTTGAGGCACAACATGGGTTACGTTGAGGCACAAATTAGGTTACGTTGAGGCACAAATTAGGTTACGTTGAGGCACAAATTAGGTTACGTTGAGGCACAAATTAGGTTAGGTTAAGGTACAATATGGGTTAGGTTAAGGTACAATATGGGTTAGGTTAAGGTACAATATGGGTTAGGTTAAGGTACAATATGGGTTAGGTTAAGGTACAATATGGGTTAGGTTAAGGCACAACATGGGTTAGGTTAAGGCACAACATGGGTTAGGTTAAGGCACAACATGGGTTAGGTTAAGGCACAACATGGGTTAGGTTAAGGCACAACATGGGTTAGGTTAAGGCACAACATGGGTTAGGTTAAGGCACAACATGGGTTAGGTTAAGGCACAACATGGGTTAGGTTAAGGCACAACATGGGTTAGGTTAAGGCACAACATAGGTTAGGTTAAGGCACAACATAGGTTAGGTTAAGGCACAACATAGGTTAGGTTAAGGCACAACATAGGTTAGGTT
>NW_026047416.1:25000-30000 GCF_023864345.2 Schistocerca serialis cubense
TGCTGAATTCTCCTGTAAAATACAGAGCCAATCAGCAGCCTTAATGCTGGTATACCCAAGCCACCATCACGCTGCCTAGCATGGAGGAATGGCGTTGGAGTTGTCTTAGGCAGATGGAGAGTTGCCTTAACGAACTGTATGATTAGGTGGTCCAGATAGTCTAATTTCTTGGCTGTAATGTTACTGTTCTGCAAGATGTGAACCAGTCTCGGTATGAGGTACGTATGAAGAACAGTTATCTTTTGCCAAGGCTTGAGTGCGGCACGTTTCAGGCGGTCCAACAGCGATGACAGAATAGATGGAGAAGGAGTCTGAATTCCCTGGTGCTCAAAGGTATAACCCAGGTAGTGCAGCTGTTCTTGCACGTTCAAGGCAGGTATTTTAGCGCCAGATAACTTGAACAGACTTTTGGTTTCTACTGCACACCGTTTGGAGTGTGCCACTCTAATAAATTGAAAGGCCTTGCTTTTTGAGGGGTTCACCTCTAAAGCCGTGCTCTTCGTGAACCTCTCAACACAGCGCAGATGTTGCTGCATGCCCTCTCTGGTCGACGAGAGGAGAACAATGTCATCCGCAAAGCCGAGAATAGCAAATTTCTCTCCATTGACTTCAACCCCATAGGACTGGTTGACTGATTCCATGAGCCTGTCCATTACCATATTGAAGATGACAGGACTGAGTGGATCACCTTGTTTAACTCCCCTATGAAACTCAACTTCTCCAAAGGTGTCTTTACCAAGCTGGAGATTGGTCGTTTGACCTTTGTAAGATGACAATATATACTCGAGAGTCAAGTCATCCACTCCATGAGACCACAGTGCCTGATGTATGGCCCTCCAAGATACCCGATCGAAGGCTTTCGTTAAATCAAGGGCCACCACAAAAATTGGCTTTCCTCTAGCCCTATGCTCCTTGATAATAACATCTAAGGAAAGTGCGTTCGCCATAATTCCATCAACGGACCTGAAGCCCCGCTGGGCAGGATGGATAGAAATGACCTGAGCCAACCTGAAAGCCAAGATCTTATTTACCAGGCGTACTACCATTGATGAGATAGTTATTGGTCTCCAGTTAGATGGAGAGCGCAGGTCGCCTTTCTTAGGTAGAAGGCAGGTCTTGCTCACTGTAAATACAGATGGTGGTTGTTTTAAACCAAACACCACATTAAGCAGGACATTCAGATCCGCGTTCGGGATATTTCTCAAATGTTCATGAGTCACGCCATCAGGACCAGCGGCTGTTCGCTTTAATTTATGCGACCAATTCCTAGTTTCATTCAGTGAGAAAGGCATACTCGTGTCTTTGATGGAATCGGGATTCCTAGGCGGTAGCACGATCTCGGGGCCATGTTCCTCTCTTGCGTAGTAGCCCTTGAAATAGTCCACGAGCAGACTCCTGTCTGGTCTTGTGGTTGTACCGTTCTCCTCCTCACCATTGAGAATTCCTCTTACCAAGCTAGTTCTGTTATTTAACCACCGATACTGGGCATCTCGGAATCTACGAGATCTTTCCTGCTGCCGCACTCTTCGCTGTTCATTCCTGCCACCCTTATGTGGCTTCGCGACCTTTGGCTGTCTCTTCCTTCTCCTAGATCTATGTAGTGGTCTAGCATTCAGTTGTTGGATGATTCCAGTGACCTGATCATCAATGGCGGACCAAGGTGATGAATTGTCAAGAACTAATTCAACCAGCCTTTTATAGGGTGGTGAGCACTGGTCTTTCATTTGCTCCAGATGGGAAATAATAAGTTCATTGCTAATCCAAAGGCTTTGTTCTTGTGGAGTGGCATGACTCGCAGATTCTGCAACCTCATCGGGGACCGCACCGACAGCGTCCTCCATCCTGCCTTTCACAGACTCCAGGAGTTGTTGGTACTCTGGAAGTGCTCTCCTTTTCTTGATACCTTCCGCAGATCTTCCTAACTTTCTACCCAAGTACGTGTTCAACTGTAATTGAGTAGACCACTCCCCCGCACATTCCACTTCAAGAAACGCCATTTCCTCCATCTCAGCGGCGCTCCAATTCCCTTTCCGTTTGCCACTAGCTTGCACTAGGTCGACGGCATTAAAATCAACAGGATGTACTCGTTTCTCATGCAGCCGCCGTCCAATGAAGGTCGTAAATTGCCTACCACAAAATGCACATTTGTGCAAGCCGTCCTCGTTGGGCGCGTTAATTAAGCCTTTGCACCTACGAATATGTTGTTTCTGTTGGGCCGCTGTTCGCCTACCAATACCTAACTGACATTTGGGACATGTAATGCTGTTCTCTAAACTTGGCGAATCAACATTCCTGCCAAGTCTTGCGTCCGTGGTAACCACAGTAGAAAGTTGAGGGTCCTGTACATTCGGGCCCTCCATCCGAGGCTCCGCTGAATTCATCGTCGCAACTGAGGCTCTCCTTAAGAGAGAGGGGAGATAGGCTGCGAACCTGGCACCCCTGCGGCCAATAGGCCTACAAACCGGAGGCTCGTCTCGGATACTAGGACAGAAACCTGCCCCGACACCTCAAACGACGGCTCCAGTATAAATACGAGATTAAACCCGTTGTTCCTACAAGCGAACGGCACTGCCACTATGAGGCCAACACCAATTCGAGGGGCACTGGCCAGAGCCAGCAAGGCTCCCCCCGCCCATAGTCCTTGTATTTGCGAGATTCCTCTTAAGATTCCTCTTAAGATTCCTCTTAAGAGAGTCATAGTTACTCCCGCCGTTTACCCGCGCTTGCTTGAATTTCTTCACGTTGACATTCAGAGCACTGGGCAGAAATCACATTGCGTCAACACCCGCTAGGGCCATCGCAATGCTTTGTTTTAATTAGACAGTCGGATTCCCCCAGTCCGTGCCAGTTCTGAGTTGATCGTTGAATGGCGGCCGAAGAGAATCCGCGCACCCGCGCGCCCCCGGAGGAGCACGCTAAGGCGGACGCGGCCTCGCAGCAAGGAAGATCCGTGGGAGGCCAAGGCACGGGACCGAGCTCGGATCCTGCACGCAGGTTGAAGCACCGGGGCGCGAACGCCGCGCAGGCGCGCGCATCCTGCACCGCCGGCCAGCACGAGGCCGACCAACGGCGAGAGCAGACCACGCCCGCGCTAAACGCCCGCACTTACCGGCACCCCTACGGCACTCACCTCGCCCAGGCCCGGCACGTTAGCGCTGACCCACTTCCCGACCAAGCCCGACACGCCCCGATCCTCAGAGCCAATCCTTATCCCGAAGTTACGGATCCAATTTGCCGACTTCCCTTACCTACATTATTCTATCGACTAGAGGCTCTTCACCTTGGAGACCTGCTGCGGATATGGGTACGAACCGGCGCGACACCTCCACGTGGCCCTCTCCCGGATTTTCAAGGTCCGAGGGGAAGATCGGGACACCGCCGCAACTGCGGTGCTCTTCGCGTTCCAAACCCTATCTCCCTGCTAGAGGATTCCAGGGAACTCGAACGCTCATGCAGAAAAGAAAACTCTTCCCCGATCTCCCGACGGCGTCTCCGGGTCCTTTTGGGTTACCCCGACGAGCATCTCTAAAAGAGGGGCCCGACTTGTATCGGTTCCGCTGCCGGGTTCCGGAATAGGAACCGGATTCCCTTTCGCCCAACGGGGGCCAGCACAAAGTGCATCATGCTATGACGGCCCCCATCAACATCGGATTTCTCCTAGGGCTTAGGATCGACTGACTCGTGTGCAACGGCTGTTCACACGAAACCCTTCTCCGCGTCAGCCCTCCAGGGCCTCGCTGGAGTATTTGCTACTACCACCAAGATCTGCACCGACGGCGGCTCCAGGCAGGCTCACGCCCAGACCCTTCTGCGCCCACCGCCGCGACCCTCCTACTCGTCAGGGCTTCGCGGCCGGCCGCAAGGACCGGCCATGACTGCCAGACTGACGGCCGAGTATAGGCACGACGCTTCAGCGCCATCCATTTTCAGGGCTAGTTGCTTCGGCAGGTGAGTTGTTACACACTCCTTAGCGGATTCCGACTTCCATGGCCACCGTCCTGCTGTCTTAAGCAACCAACGCCTTTCATGGTTTCCCATGAGCGTCGATTCGGGCGCCTTAACTCGGCGTTTGGTTCATCCCACAGCGCCAGTTCTGCTTACCAAAAGTGGCCCACTTGGCACTCCGATCCGAGTCGTTTGCTCGCGGCTTCAGCATATCAAGCAAGCCGGAGATCTCACCCATTTAAAGTTTGAGAATAGGTTGAGGTCGTTTCGGCCCCAAGGCCTCTAATCATTCGCTTTACCGGATGAGACTCGTACGAGCACCAGCTATCCTGAGGGAAACTTCGGAGGGAACCAGCTACTAGATGGTTCGATTAGTCTTTCGCCCCTATACCCAGCTCCGACGATCGATTTGCACGTCAGAATCGCTACGGACCTCCATCAGGGTTTCCCCTGACTTCGTCCTGGCCAGGCATAGTTCACCATCTTTCGGGTCCCAACGTGTACGCTCTAGGTGCGCCTCACCTCGCAATGAGGACGAGACGCCCCGGGAGTGCGGAGGCCGCCGCCCCGTGAAGGGCGGGGAAGCCCCATCCTCCCTCGGCCCGCGCAAGGCGAGACCTTCACTTTCATTACGCCTTTAGGTTTCGTACAGCCCAATGACTCGCGCACATGTTAGACTCCTTGGTCCGTGTTTCAAGACGGGTCGTGAAATTGTCCAAAGCTGAAGCGCCGCTGACGGGAGCGATTATTCCGCCCGAGAGCATCCCGAGCCAACAGCGGCGCGGGTCCGGGGCCGGGCCAGGTAGGTCCGTCATCCGGGAAGAACCGCGCGCGCTTGCCGGGAGCCCGAGCGCCCAAAGGGGCGAATCGACTCCTCCAGATATACCGCCGGGCAGCCAGCCAGGACACCGGGGCTCTGCCCAACAGACGCGAACCGAGGCCCGCGGAAGGACAGGCTGCGCACCCGGGCCGTAGGCCGGCACCCAGCGGGTCGCGACGTCCTACTAGGGGAGAAGTGCGGCCCACCGCACACCGGAACGGCCCCACCCCGCGGC
>NW_026047416.1:32500-37500 GCF_023864345.2 Schistocerca serialis cubense
CAACAGCGTGGGACACAAATCCAACTACGAGCTTTTTAACCGCAACAACTTTAATATACGCTATTGGAGCTGGAATTACCGCGGCTGCTGGCACCAGACTTGCCCTCCAATAGATACTCGTTAAAGGATTTAAAGTGTACTCATTCCGATTACGGGGCCTCGGATGAGTCCCGTATCGTTATTTTTCGTCACTACCTCCCCGTGCCGGGAGTGGGTAATTTGCGCGCCTGCTGCCTTCCTTGGATGTGGTAGCCGTTTCTCAGGCTCCCTCTCCGGAATCGAACCCTGATTCCCCGTTACCCGTTACAACCATGGTAGGCGCAGAACCTACCATCGACAGTTGATAAGGCAGACATTTGAAAGATGCGTCGCCGGTACGAGGACCGTGCGATCAGCCCAAAGTTATTCAGAGTCACCAAGGCAAACGGACCGGACGAGCCGACCGATTGGTTTTGATCTAATAAAAGCGTCCCTTCCATCTCTGGTCGGGACTCTGTTTGCATGTATTAGCTCTAGAATTACCACAGTTATCCAAGTAACGTGGGTACGATCTAAGGAACCATAACTGATTTAATGAGCCATTCGCGGTTTCACCTTAATGCGGCTTGTACTGAGACATGCATGGCTTAATCTTTGAGACAAGCATATGACTACTGGCAGGATCAACCAGGGAGCTGCGTCAACTAGAGCTGAGCAGCCGGCCGCCCGGGAGTGTGTCCCGGGGGCCCGCGCGAACACGCAAGCGTCCGCTCAATTATTCTGCAAACAGGAGGAGGCTGAGCTCCCCTGCACAACACACCTCGAAACCCTCTCAGGTCCCGGCGGCGCGCAGCGCCGTCCTAAGTACTTGGTCGGGTTCGAGAGAGGCGCAATCGCCCGGAGTTAGGCGAGTAGACGCTTTAGGTGCGACCACCCGTGCTCCCAACTGAGCTTGCCGCTGCCGACAGAGGCCCGGGAGCGTGCTGTCGTGGCATTGCCGGCGGGAGACAACACGCGCCACCTACGGTGACCGGCAGCTCCAACGCCAGCGCCACAGAAGGACAAAAGCCCCACTTGGGTGCCGAAGCGAACTCTCCCAGCACAGCGCACGCGCCAACACGTCCGCACAGCTGCGATACAAACCACCTGCGAGAACCGCTGGGGCGACCGAGCAGCAGACGGCGTCGCGGCGCCGAGCGCCGGGCGGCGGCGCATCCTCAGCGCACACAGTCCTCAATCGGACCAGCACACTGCAGATGGCCACCGCGCTTCGCACCGGGCCCGCGAGGACCTGCTTTGGCCGCAAGGCGCCGCGAGCAGGGGGCGCCGGCGCGCAGCTGCGCCGCCTGCCGCGTCCGTCGGCCGGCGCGCCTGCCACTGGCCGCCCCCACCAGCCGGCTGTAGCGCGTGCGCCCACGCACCGCGCTGCCAGCACGCCGGGCGGCCCCCCCTCACCGGCCGGGGACGGTCCCACCCAGCCACCGCCGCGTATCGCCTCACACCCAGATCCCCTTTCACGTTCGTGGGCATGGTGGGTCCCCTTTCACGTTCGTGGGCATGGTGGGTATCCCTGAAACAACCGGTTAATAGCTCGACCGATCGTCGCCAACACTGATTCACCTCTAGCGAGAACAACCGCACCACAACGGGTTACCTGTTGTTCATTTGCGTAACGTCACCAGCAAACGTAGACGTCCATCGCCATTTGCAACGAGTATTGCATGCCTGTGTCAGGTGTCACAACACACTACGTCTGCCCACATAGACGCAACAACATGTGCACGCCTCGAGAACACGTGGAAGGTAGCCCCCGTACGTATGCGGTGTCCATTGCGCGAACGACTGTCAGCCGGCCTCTGCAGGATGTCGCAGATGTGGAACGCGGTGCAACATGCTATCACGGTGTGTGAGAAGAGACGACTACGTCCGAATACACGCTCCACTACATCAACAGACTGCTCATGCTGATCGCCATCCAGGGCGTCCGTTCCTCCCACACGTCTGAATGGCGTACCACACTGCAATCCAGCTCTTATAGGGAGACGACACGTAGCTGCGTGCACAATATTTGGACTGTATGGTCTGCCGTTGCTAGGCGCAGTCGTCGTACGGTCACACATGTGCCACGATGTATCATTCAGTACATACGGACCAATGTGCAGTACAGTTTGTGGGTTTTGCGTACATCGGCGGACAGGTGACAGGCCGTACCACAATGTAGGCTGAGTACGTCGGCATGCGAAGGGCATTGAACATGCAAACTTCTCAACGACCAGCTTGCGAAGGCAGGGGGGAAGGGGGGGGGGGGCATGTACGTCCTGCTGCTATCCACATTACAGTGTATAGCAGGAGCATGTGGAAAGTCAGCAACACCTGCAAGGTGTTTAACATGACGCGATACACAGGGGACCGGGCAGTGCGAATAGCGAACTATATTGCGAGGGTTGCGGTTAGGCAACACTACACTAATTTAACGAGTTGCATAACAATTACAGAGCAGGTTCAGCGACAACGTGCGTCAGGTTAAGGCGCAATATAGGTTAGGTTAAGGCACAACATGGGTTACGTTAAAGCACAAATTAGGTTACGTTAAAGCACAAATTAGGTTACGTTAAAGCACAAATTAGGTTACGTTAAAGCACAAATTAGGTTACGTTAAAGCACAAATTAGGTTACGTTAAAGCACAAATTAGGTTACGTTAAAGCACAAATTAGGTTACGTTAAAGCACAAATTAGGTTACGTTAAAGCACAAATTAGGTTACGTTAAAGCACAAATTAGGTTACGTTAAAGCACAAATTAGGTTACGTTAAAGCACAAATTGGGTTACGTTAAGGCACAACATGGGTTACGTTAAGGCACAACATGGGTTACGTTAAGGCACAACATGGGTTACGTTAAGGCACAACATGGGTTACGTTAAGGCACAACATGGGTTACGTTAAGGCACAACATGGGTTACGTTAAGGCACAACATGGGTTACGTTAAGGCACAACATGGGTTACGTTAAGGCACAACATGGGTTACGTTAAGGCACAACATGGGTTACGTTGAGGCACAACATGGGTTACGTTGAGGCACAACATGGGTTACGTTGAGGCACAACATGGGTTACGTTGAGGCACAACATGGGTTACGTTAAGGCACAACATGGGTTACGTTAAGGCACAACATGGGTTACGTTGAGGCACAACATGGGTTACGTTGAGGCACAACATGGGTTACGTTGAGGCACAACATGGGTTACGTTGAGGCACAACATGGGTTACGTTGAGGCACAACATGGGTTACGTTGAGGCACAACATGGGTTACGTTGAGGCACAACATGGGTTACGTTGAGGCACAACATGGGTTACGTTGAGGCACAACATGGGTTACGTTGAGGCACAACATGGGTTACGTTGAGGCACAACATGGGTTACGTTGAGGCACAACATGGGTTACGTTGAGGCACAACATGGGTTACGTTGAGGCACAACATGGGTTACGTTGAGGCACAAATTAGGTTACGTTGAGGCACAAATTAGGTTACGTTGAGGCACAAATTAGGTTACGTTGAGGCACAAATTAGGTTAGGTTAAGGTACAATATGGGTTAGGTTAAGGTACAATATGGGTTAGGTTAAGGTACAATATGGGTTAGGTTAAGGTACAATATGGGTTAGGTTAAGGTACAATATGGGTTAGGTTAAGGCACAACATGGGTTAGGTTAAGGCACAACATGGGTTAGGTTAAGGCACAACATGGGTTAGGTTAAGGCACAACATGGGTTAGGTTAAGGCACAACATGGGTTAGGTTAAGGCACAACATGGGTTAGGTTAAGGCACAACATGGGTTAGGTTAAGGCACAACATGGGTTAGGTTAAGGCACAACATGGGTTAGGTTAAGGCACAACATAGGTTAGGTTAAGGCACAACATAGGTTAGGTTAAGGCACAACATAGGTTAGGTTAAGGCACAACATAGGTTAGGTTAAGGCACAACATAGGTTAGGTTAAGGCACAACATAGGTTAGGTTAGGGCACAACATAGGTTAGGTTAAGGCACAACGTAGGTTAGGTTAAGGCACAACATAGGTTAGGTTAAGGCACTACATATGTTAGGTTAAGGCACAACATAGGTTAGGTTAAGGCACAACATAGGTTAGGTTAAGGCACAACATAGGTTAGGTTAAGGCACAACATAGGTTAGGTTAAGGCACAACATAGGTTAGGTTAAGGCACAACATAGGTTAGGTTAAGGCACAACATAGGTTAGGTTAAGGCACAACGTAGGTTAGGTTAAGGTACAACGTAGGTTAGGTTAAGGTACAACGTAGGTTAGGTTAAGGTACAACGTAGGTTAAGGTACAACGTAGGTTAGGTTAAGGCGCAATGTAGGTTAGGTTAAGGTACGATATAGCTGAGGTTAAGGTACAATATCGCTTAGGTTAAGGTACACATTGTTGTAGGGAAAGGTGTATTTGGGGGGGGGGGCGGCAGGTTCGTTGATAGTGATTATCGTAAGTGCATGCCTGCGGGATCATCCGATTTGTCACGTCAGGATGCACTTGTGGCTCATGACAGGCGGCGCTCCGATTCCAAGGTTATGGCAGATGTGTGTCTTTCATTCCTGCCATTGTTTGTGTACTGTGACAGGAGGCAGTATTGTGATGTTGGGTGCACCCCTGTGTAGGACATGTGTGGGTGTTCGTGGCTTAACTGAGCAATGGCGGATGTCGGAAGGGTGGGATATTCTGTTTTGTGGGTGGACCTCCCGGTCTGGTTATGATAGTGTGGATTGTGTAATGTGGCGGAGAGGATGCACCGGATGTTCTTCCATGCTGGTGGTTAGATATTGTGTGTGTGCCTGTTAGAGGCAGAGAGTAGTGTGTGATAGTGTCTGGCTGACGTGTGGTTCTCATTGTGTGCAGAGTCTTTCAGCATGTATAGGGACGGTTGTATATATTATCTGTATTCTGATGGCTCTGCATCTATTACTAATCAGTGCCGTGTATACGGTTACTCTGGTTCCAGTCG
>NW_026047416.1:47500-50000 GCF_023864345.2 Schistocerca serialis cubense
CAGCACGCCGGGCGGCCCCCCCTCACCGGCCGGGGACGGTCCCACCCAGCCACCGCCGCGTATCGCCTCACACCCAGATCCCCTTTCACGTTCGTGGGCATGGTGGGTCCCCTTTCACGTTCGTGGGCATGGTGGGTATCCCTGAAACAACCGGTTAATAGCTCGACCGATCGTCGCCAACACTGATTCACCTCTAGCGAGAACAACCGCACCACAACGGGTTACCTGTTGTTCATTTGCGTAACGTCACCAGCAAACGTAGACGTCCATCGCCATTTGCAACGAGTATTGCATGCCTGTGTCAGGTGTCACAACACACTACGTCTGCCCACATAGACGCAACAACATGTGCACGCCTCGAGAACACGTGGAAGGTAGCCCCCGTACGTATGCGGTGTCCATTGCGCGAACGACTGTCAGCCGGCCTCTGCAGGATGTCGCAGATGTGGAACGCGGTGCAACATGCTATCACGGTGTGTGAGAAGAGACGACTACGTCCGAATACACGCTCCACTACATCAACAGACTGCTCATGCTGATCGCCATCCAGGGCGTCCGTTCCTCCCACACGTCTGAATGGCGTACCACACTGCAATCCAGCTCTTATAGGGAGACGACACGTAGCTGCGTGCACAATATTTGGACTGTATGGTCTGCCGTTGCTAGGCGCAGTCGTCGTACGGTCACACATGTGCCACGATGTATCATTCAGTACATACGGACCAATGTGCAGTACAGTTTGTGGGTTTTGCGTACATCGGCGGACAGGTGACAGGCCGTACCACAACGTAGGCTGAGTACGTCGGCATGCGAAGGGCATTGAACATGCAAACTTCTCAACGACCAGCTTGCGAAGGCAGGGGGGAAGGGGGGGGGGGGCATGTACGTCCTGCTGCTATCCACATTACAGTGTATAGCAGGAGCATGTGGAAAGTCAGCAACACCTGCAAGGTGTTTAACATGACGCGATACACAGGGGACCGGGCAGTGCGAATAGCGAACTATATTGCGAGGGTTGCGGTTAGGCAACACTACACTAATTTAACGAGTTGCATAACAATTACAGAGCAGGTTCAGCGACAACGTGCGTCAGGTTAAGGCGCAATATAGGTTAGGTTAAGGCACAACATAGGTTACGTTAAAGCACAAATTAGGTTACGTTAAAGCACAAATTAGGTTACGTTAAAGCACAAATTAGGTTACGTTAAAGCACAAATTAGGTTACGTTAAAGCACAAATTAGGTTACGTTAAAGCACAAATTAGGTTACGTTAAAGCACAAATTAGGTTACGTTAAAGCACAAATTAGGTTACGTTAAAGCACAAATTAGGTTACGTTAAAGCACAATTTAGGTTACGTTAAAGCACAAATTAGGTTACGTTAAAGCACAAATTAGGTTACGTTAAAGCACAAATTGGGTTACGTTAAGGCACAACATGGGTTACGTTAAGGCACAACATGGGTTACGTTAAGGCACAACATGGGTTACGTTAAGGCACAACATGGGTTACGTTAAGGCACAACATGGGTTACGTTAAGGCACAACATGGGTTACGTTAAGGCACAACATGGGTTACGTTAAGGCACAACATGGGTTACGTTAAGGCACAACATGGGTTACGTTAAGGCACAACATGGGTTACGTTAAGGCACAACATGGGTTACGTTGAGGCACAACATGGGTTACGTTGAGGCACAACATGGGTTACGTTGAGGCACAACATGGGTTACGTTAAGGCACAACATGGGTTACGTTAAGGCACAACATGGGTTACGTTAAGGCACAACATGGGTTACGTTGAGGCACAACATGGGTTACGTTGAGGCACAACATGGGTTACGTTGAGGCACAACATGGGTTACGTTGAGGCACAACATGGGTTACGTTGAGGCACAACATGGGTTACGTTGAGGCACAACATGGGTTACGTTGAGGCACAACATGGGTTACGTTGAGGCACAACATGGGTTACGTTGAGGCACAACATGGGTTACGTTGAGGCACAACATGGGTTACGTTGAGGCACAACATGGGTTACGTTGAGGCACAACATGGGTTACGTTGAGGCACAACATGGGTTACGTTGAGGCACAAATTAGGTTACGTTGAGGCACAAATTAGGTTACGTTGAGGCACAAATTAGGTTACGTTGAGGCACAAATTAGGTTAGGTTAAGGTACAATATGGGTTAGGTTAAGGTACAATATGGGTTAGGTTAAGGTACAATATGGGTTAGGTTAAGGTACAATATGGGTTAGGTTAAGGTACAATATGGGTTAGGTTAAGGCACAACATGGGTTAGGTTAAGGCACAACATGGGTTAGGTTAAGGCACAACATGGGTTAGGTTAAGGCACAACATGGGTTAGGTTAAGGCACAACATGGGTTAGGTTAAGGCACAACATGGGTTAGGTTAAGGCACAACATGGGTTAGGTTAAGGCACAACATGGGTTAGGTTAAGGCACAACATGGGTTAGGTTAAGGCACAACATAGGTTA
>NW_026047416.1:60000-62500 GCF_023864345.2 Schistocerca serialis cubense
TGCGATACAAACCACCTGCGAGAACCGCTGGGGCGACCGAGCAGCAGACGGCGTCGCGGCGCCGAGCGCCGGGCGGCGGCGCATCCTCAGCGCACACAGTCCTCAATCGGACCAGCACACTGCAGATGGCCACCGCGCTTCGCACCGGGCCCGCGAGGACCTGCTTTGGCCGCAAGGCGCCGCGAGCAGGGGGCGCCGGCGCGCAGCTGCGCCGCCTGCCGCGTCCGTCAGCCGGCGCGCCTGCCACTGGCCGCCCCCACCAGCCGGCTGTAGCGCGTGCGCCCACGCACCGCGCTGCCAGCACGCCGGGCGGCCCCCCCTCACCGGCCGGGGACGGTCCCACCCAGCCACCGCCGCGTATCGCCTCACACCCAGATCCCCTTTCACGTTCGTGGGCATGGTGGGTCCCCTTTCACGTTCGTGGGCATGGTGGGTATCCCTGAAACAACCGGTTAATAGCTCGACCGATCGTCGCCAACACTGATTCACCTCTAGCGAGAACAACCGCACCACAACGGGTTACCTGTTGTTCATTTGCGTAACGTCACCAGCAAACGTAGACGTCCATCGCCATTTGCAACGAGTATTGCATGCCTGTGTCAGGTGTCACAACACACTACGTCTGCCCACATAGACGCAACAACATGTGCACGCCTCGAGAACACGTGGAAGGTAGCCCCCGTACGTATGCGGTGTCCATTGCGCGAACGACTGTCAGCCGGCCTCTGCAGGATGTCGCAGATGTGGAACGCGGTGCAACATGCTATCACGGTGTGTGAGAAGAGACGACTACGTCCGAATACACGCTCCACTACATCAACAGACTGCTCATGCTGATCGCCATCCAGGGCGTCCGTTCCTCCCACACGTCTGAATGGCGTACCACACTGCAATCCAGCTCTTATAGGGAGACGACACGTAGCTGCGTGCACAATATTTGGACTGTATGGTCTGCCGTTGCTAGGCGCAGTCGTCGTACGGTCACACATGTGCCACGATGTATCATTCAGTACATACGGACCAATGTGCAGTACAGTTTGTGGGTTTTGCGTACATCGGCGGACAGGTGACAGGCCGTACCACAACGTAGGCTGAGTACGTCGGCATGCGAAGGGCATTGAACATGCAAACTTCTCAACGACCAGCTTGCGAAGGCAGGGGGGAAGGGGGGGGGGGCATGTACGTCCTGCTGCTATCCACATTACAGTGTATAGCAGGAGCATGTGGAAAGTCAGCAACACCTGCAAGGTGTTTAACATGACGCGATACACAGGGGACCGGGCAGTGCGAATAGCGAACTATATTGCGAGGGTTGCGGTTAGGCAACACTACACTAATTTAACGAGTTGCATAACAATTACAGAGCAGGTTCAGCGACAACGTGCGTCAGGTTAAGGCGCAATATAGGTTAGGTTAAGGCACAACATGGGTTACGTTAAAGCACAAATTAGGTTACGTTAAAGCACAAATTAGGTTACGTTAAAGCACAAATTAGGTTACGTTAAAGCACAAATTAGGTTACGTTAAAGCACAAATTAGGTTACGTTAAAGCACAAATTAGGTTACGTTAAAGCACAAATTAGGTTACGTTAAAGCACAAATTAGGTTACGTTAAAGCACAAATTAGGTTACGTTAAAGCACAAATTAGGTTACGTTAAAGCACAAATTGGGTTACGTTAAGGCACAACATGGGTTACGTTAAGGCACAACATGGGTTACGTTAAGGCACAACATGGGTTACGTTAAGGCACAACATGGGTTACGTTAAGGCACAACATGGGTTACGTTAAGGCACAACATGGGTTACGTTAAGGCACAACATGGGTTACGTTAAGGCACAACATGGGTTACGTTGAGGCACAACATGGGTTACGTTGAGGCACAACATGGGTTACGTTGAGGCACAACATGGGTTACGTTGAGGCACAACATGGGTTACGTTAAGGCACAACATGGGTTACGTTAAGGCACAACATGGGTTACGTTGAGGCACAACATGGGTTACGTTGAGGCACAACATGGGTTACGTTGAGGCACAACATGGGTTACGTTGAGGCACAACATCGGTTACGTTGAGGCACAACATGGGTTACGTTGAGGCACAACATGGGTTACGTTGAGGCACAACATGGGTTACGTTGAGGCACAACATGGGTTACGTTGAGGCACAACATGGGTTACGTTGAGGCACAACATGGGTTACGTTGAGGCACAACATGGGTTACGTTGAGGCACAACATGGGTTACGTTGAGGCACAACATGGGTTACGTTGAGGCACAACATGGGTTACGTTGAGGCACAACATGGGTTACGTTGAGGCACAACATGGGTTACGTTGAGGCACAAATTAGGTTACGTTGAGGCACAAATTAGGTTACGTTGAGGCACAAATTAGGTTACGTTGAGGCACAAATTAGGTTAGGTTAAGGTACAATATGGGTTAGGTTAAGGTACAATATGGGTTAGGTTAAGGTACAATATGGGTTAGGTTAAGGTAC
>NW_026047416.1:67500-72500 GCF_023864345.2 Schistocerca serialis cubense
GAAGCAAGCCTGTAACACGTGGTTGGCGGTCTCTACGGCCTGGCAGCCCGCGCGGCATCTGGTGTCCGCCTCCCGCCCGCGACTGCGCCGTGCCTTCGTGGGGAAGGCGTTGATGCGGGCGCGGAGAGCGTCGATGAAGTTACGCCCAGATAGCAGGCGACTGGTGTCAGCGACCCACTGGTGTTGCCCCTTGACGGCGGCGGAAGATGACAGCGCCGCACCGTCAAAGGCAACGTGCAGGCGCGCGGCCCACATCTCTCCAACCTGCGTCGACGATTTGAGGAGGTGGCCCTCCCACATAAGATGCCGCTCCAGCGCCTCAATCTCACGCTGCACCTCGTCCCGGCCTGCACCGTCGGCGGCTGGCCCAATCCTCTTCAGCGCCAGGAGACGGGACCGGCGAAGTGTTGGCCCCATCCATCGGCATGATGGGATGCCGAGGCCTCCCTGGGCTACAGGAGCGTGGAAGTAGCCCAGGGGAGTGTCCGCCGGAAGGCGGAACCATCTCCTGACGGCGGCACGGATGGTCACATCTGCCGCTTTCAACGCACCCACTCGGGTGCGGCTGAGGGCCAGCCCATGGTACAGGCCAGGCAGAAGTACGGTGGTGAGGGCGTGGAGGCGCTGTTGCGGCTTGAGCGGAGCTCGGGAGATGACGTCCAGCTGCTCCACCAGGTGGCGTCGTGGGTTGAAAACGCAGCGACCAGCGGTGGAGAATTGCAGTCCCAGGTACCGGAAGGTTTCACCCACACGTAGGGCGGGCACGGTGGCGTTGCCCGCTTTGAAGGTAACGTCGGCGTCGACCTTCACCTTCTTGTCGCGCCCAGACGCGACTAAGGCGAGGGTGAAACACTTCCGGGCGTTGATCTGCAGCCCCAGATGGGCGAGGGCTGCGACGGCTGCGTCGATGAGGGACTGCAATCCCCTCGCGGTCGATGCAAAAAGCAGGACGTCATCTGCGAAGGCCGCAGCGTTAACTCTGCGACCAAGGATCCGAGCTCCGATGTGGGAGGGAAGTTGACTCAAAACATAGTCCACCGCAAAATTGAAAAGGAGGGGGGAGAGGGGGTCACCCTGACGCACACCCCTAGCCGGCTGCAGGGGCACGCCCACGTCGGCGCCGCCCGCTATCACCGTCGTGCTACCCTCGTAACACCTTTCGACGTACTCAATAAAGCAATCCGGCAGGCCATGAGCCCTCAGCACGGGGCGGAGGGCGGCATGGTCCACCGAATCGAACGCTTTAGAGACGTCGATCGATGCCACAAAAACAGAGCGACAGGAGCGGACTGCGTCGGTGAGAGCAGTGTCCAAGATGAAGGTGTTTTCCAACATCCCATCCCGGGGGATGAATGCCCGCTGACGTTCGTCCACAGCACATGCACGCATCAGGCGTGACGCGAGAACCTTGTGAAAGGTCCGCGCCAACACCGAGCAGACCGTAATGGGGCGAAAGTCAGCGGGGGATGTTGGTGCAGCCGTTTTGGGGAGAAGTGACGTCCGGGCGCGAAGCAGACGCTCGGGGAGGGCGCGGGCCAGGAGGAAGAGGTTCAAGAGTTTCACCAGGACTTCATGCGGCAGGCGCCGCAGCTCCGCTGGAGTCAGGCCGTCCGGCCCGGCTGCCGATCCCCTGGGCGGCAAGGCAGCAGCGACCTCCTCACGTGTGACCGGCCCCCATAGGCACTCAGGAGCGACAGGCTCCGAGTGCGGGAGAAGGCGGTCACGGATGAAGCCGGCGGTGGAGATCGGCTTCTTCGTGAAGAGGTCCGCCCAGAAGTCCAGCAGACCGGGGATGTCGGGTGGCGGCTGCAGCAGGGTGCCGTCCAGCAAGCCGCGCACGCAACGCGCACGCGACCTACGGAAGGCGTCCTGTGTCCGCGCGTATTCCCAGCGGCGCCGCTTGCGCTTCTGCAGCGGCGGGGCGGCAGGCGGCCGCTTGGATGGTTGGCGCGGCCGCTGTGTCCTGGTGATCGACCTCTCCCCCCTGGACCCGACCGACGCAAGGGCATCCGGGAGCATGCCCAGGATGACATCGGGCGGCGTGCCCCGCCCCAGACCAATGACTCGATCCAGGGCAGAGAAACGCTGGGCGGAAGCAGGTAGCCCCGCCAGATGCTCCCAGATGGCGGCGTCAGTCGGCCCCTCCGGCGGCGGCCCGGTGGTGTCGGCCGCGAAGTCCTCGGCTGCGTCGACGGGCGGCGCAGCGGTCTCGCCCGCGTCAGGCAGCGAGCTCGCTGCTCCACGGCGGGACGCCGGCTCTTCACCCCGACCGATCTCAAGTGCCTCCATGAATTGGCGGACAAGCTGCTTGTGGGCAGCTTGCCGCCGTCGGCACTTGATTGCCTCAAGCGTTCGGTCGGGGAACATCCTGGTAAGTTCTTGATTTACAAAGAAGAACCGGGCGTCCCTCTCCAGGAACAGTTCGGCCTCTGCCTTGGCGAGCGACAGGACTTCTTCCTCCGTCCACCTCGCGCGATGCCTCTCCGTCACGATCTCAGCGTTGGCGGCCGCAGGGTGTTGGCGGCGGCGATGGACCCCGAGACCGTTCTTCGTGGTAAAAGTGCGGTGGCACTCACTGCAAGCAAAGGGAGCTACACAAACTATCGCATTTTCGTTACGGCCGGTTGGCCGGATAGGTGCTGGGGTAGCTGGGGTGGCACCTTCAGCGGAAGGGCCACCATCTCTTGTTTCTTGTCGGCTGCCCCCAACTATAAAGGGATAATGCGAGGGGGGGCTGGTAACCCCCCCAAGCCCCTGGTGCGGTCTTCCACTCTGCAAAAATCAGCGGGCCCACAAGAAGGGGAGAAGACCGCAGGAGAGGAGAGGCTAAGAGGGCTAGGCCCATGTATTGCGCATCACTCTCCCTGTAACTATAACCCAAGGAAGGCACCTCGCAGCAGCAGCACGACTACATCAAGACCGCACTTCGAAAAGCCAAGTCCGGATGCAGCCACACCGCCGCCACTTGGCCACCTTAAGAGAGTCATAGTTGCCCTTAAGAGAGTCATAGTTACTCCCGCCGTTTACCCGCGCTTGCTTGAATTTCTTCACGTTGACATTCAGAGCACTGGGCAGAAATCACATTGCGTCAACACCCGCTAGGGCCATCGCAATGCTTTGTTTTAATTAGACAGTCGGATTCCCCCAGTCCGTGCCAGTTCTGAGTTGATCGTTGAATGGCGGCCGAAGAGAATCCGCGCACCCGCGCGCCCCCGGAGGAGCACGCTAAGGCGGACGCAGCCTCGCAGCAAGGAAGATCCGTGGGAGGCCAAGGCACGGGACCGAGCTCGGATCCTGCACGCAGGTTGAAGCACCGGGGCGCGAACGCCGCGCAGGCGCGCGCATCCTGCACCGCCGGCCAGCACGAGGCCGACCAACGGCGAGAGCAGACCACGCCCGCGCTAAACGCCCGCACTTACCGGCACCCCTACGGCACTCACCTCGCCCAGGCCCGGCACGTTAGCGCTGACCCACTTCCCGACCAAGCCCGACACGCCCCGATCCTCAGAGCCAATCCTTATCCCGAAGTTACGGATCCAATTTGCCGACTTCCCTTACCTACATTATTCTATCGACTAGAGGCTCTTCACCTTGGAGACCTGCTGCGGATATGGGTACGAACCGGCGCGACACCTCCACGTGGCCCTCTCCCGGATTTTCAAGGTCCGAGGGGAAGATCGGGACACCGCCGCAACTGCGGTGCTCTTCGCGTTCCAAACCCTATCTCCCTGCTAGAGGATTCCAGGGAACTCGAACGCTCATGCAGAAAAGAAAACTCTTCCCCGATCTCCCGACGGCGTCTCCGGGTCCTTTTGGGTTACCCCGACGAGCATCTCTAAAAGAGGGGCCCGACTTGTATCGGTTCCGCTGCCGGGTTCCGGAATAGGAACCGGATTCCCTTTCGCCCAACGGGGGCCAGCACAAAGTGCATCATGCTATGACGGCCCCCATCAACATCGGATTTCTCCTAGGGCTTAGGATCGACTGACTCGTGTACAACGGCTGTTCACACGAAACCCTTCTCCGCGTCAGCCCTCCAGGGCCTCGCTGGAGTATTTGCTACTACCACCAAGATCTGCACCGACGGCGGCTCCAGGCAGGCTCACGCCCAGACCCTTCTGCGCCCACCGCCGCGACCCTCCTACTCGTCAGGGCTTCGCGGCCGGCCGCAAGGACCGGCCATGACTGCCAGACTGACGGCCGAGTATAGGCACGACGCTTCAGCGCCATCCATTTTCAGGGCTAGTTGCTTCGGCAGGTGAGTTGTTACACACTCCTTAGCGGATTCCGACTTCCATGGCCACCGTCCTGCTGTCTTAAGCAACCAACGCCTTTCATGGTTTCCCATGAGCGTCGATTCGGGCGCCTTAACTCGGCGTTTGGTTCATCCCACAGCGCCAGTTCTGCTTACCAAAAGTGGCCCACTTGGCACTCCGATCCGAGTCGTTTGCTCGCGGCTTCAGCATATCAAGCAAGCCGGAGATCTCACCCATTTAAAGTTTGAGAATAGGTTGAGGTCGTTTCGGCCCCAAGGCCTCTAATCATTCGCTTTACCGGATGAGACTCGTACGAGCACCAGCTATCCTGAGGGAAACTTCGGAGGGAACCAGCTACTAGATGGTTCGATTAGTCTTTCGCCCCTATACCCAGCTCCGACGATCGATTTGCACGTCAGAATCGCTACGGACCTCCATCAGGGTTTCCCCTGACTTCGTCCTGGCCAGGCATAGTTCACCATCTTTCGGGTCCCAACGTGTACGCTCTAGGTGCGCCTCACCTCGCAATGAGGACGAGACGCCCCGGGAGTGCGGAGGCCGCCGCCCCGTGAAGGGCGGGGAAGCCCCATCCTCCCTCGGCCCGCGCAAGGCGAGACCTTCACTTTCATTACGCCTTTAGGTTTCGTACAGCCCAATGACTCGCGCACATGTTAGACTCCTTGGTCCGTGTTTCAAGACGGGTCGTGAAATTGTCCAAAGCTGAAGCGCCGCTGACGGGAGCGA
>NW_026047416.1:75000-80000 GCF_023864345.2 Schistocerca serialis cubense
CGAATGCCCCCGCCTGTCCCTATTAATCATTACCTCGGGTTCCGAAAACCAACAAAATAGAACCGAGGTCCTATTCCATTATTCCATGCACACAGTATTCAGGCGGGCTTGCCTGCTTTAAGCACTCTAATTTGTTCAAAGTAAACGTGCCGGCCCACCGAGACACTCAATAAAGAGCACCCTGGTAGGATTTCAACGGGGTCCGCCTCGGGACGCACGAGCACGCACGAGGCGGTCGCACGCCTTCGGCTCGCCCCACCGGCAGGACGTCCCACGATACATGCCAGTTAAACACCGACGGGCGGTGAACCAACAGCGTGGGACACAAATCCAACTACGAGCTTTTTAACCGCAACAACTTTAATATACGCTATTGGAGCTGGAATTACCGCGGCTGCTGGCACCAGACTTGCCCTCCAATAGATACTCGTTAAAGGATTTAAAGTGTACTCATTCCGATTACGGGGCCTCGGATGAGTCCCGTATCGTTATTTTTCGTCACTACCTCCCCGTGCCGGGAGTGGGTAATTTGCGCGCCTGCTGCCTTCCTTGGATGTGGTAGCCGTTTCTCAGGCTCCCTCTCCGGAATCGAACCCTGATTCCCCGTTACCCGTTACAACCATGGTAGGCGCAGAACCTACCATCGACAGTTGATAAGGCAGACATTTGAAAGATGCGTCGCCGGTACGAGGACCGTGCGATCAGCCCAAAGTTATTCAGAGTCACCAAGGCAAACGGACCGGACGAGCCGACCGATTGGTTTTGATCTAATAAAAGCGTCCCTTCCATCTCTGGTCGGGACTCTGTTTGCATGTATTAGCTCTAGAATTACCACAGTTATCCAAGTAACGTGGGTACGATCTAAGGAACCATAACTGATTTAATGAGCCATTCGCGGTTTCACCTTAATGCGGCTTGTACTGAGACATGCATGGCTTAATCTTTGAGACAAGCATATGACTACTGGCAGGATCAACCAGGGAGCTGCGTCAACTAGAGCTGAGCAGCCGGCCGCCCGGGAGTGTGTCCCGGGGGCCCGCGCGAACACGCAAGCGTCCGCTCAATTATTCTGCAAACAGGAGGAGGCTGAGCTCCCCTGCACAACACACCTCGAAACCCTCTCAGGTCCCGGCGGCGCGCAGCGCCGTCCTAAGTACTTGGTCGGGTTCGAGAGAGGCGCAATCGCCCGGAGTTAGGCGAGTAGACGCTTTAGGTGCGACCACCCGTGCTCCCAACTGAGCTTGCCGCTGCCGACAGAGGCCCGGGAGCGTGCTGTCGTGGCATTGCCGGCGGGAGACAACACGCGCCACCTACGGTGACCGGCAGCTCCAACGCCAGCGCCACAGAAGGACAAAAGCCCCACTTGGGTGCCGAAGCGAACTCTCCCAGCACAGCGCACGCGCCAACACGTCCGCACAGCTGCGATACAAACCACCTGCGAGAACCGCTGGGGCGACCGAGCAGCAGACGGCGTCGCGGCGCCGAGCGCCGGGCGGCGGCGCATCCTCAGCGCACACAGTCCTCAATCGCACCAGCACACTGCAGATGGCCACCGCGCTTCGCACCGGGCCCGCGAGGACCTGCTTTGGCCGCAAGGCGCCGCGAGCAGGGGGCGCCGGCGCGCAGCTGCGCCGCCTGCCGCGTCCGTCGGCCGGCGCGCCTGCCACTGGCCGCCCCCACCAGCCGGCTGTAGCGCGTGCGCCCACGCACCGCGCTGCCAGCACGCCGGGCGGCCCCCCCTCACCGGCCGGGGACGGTCCCACCCAGCCACCGCCGCGTATCGCCTCACACCCAGATCCCCTTTCACGTTCGTGGGCATGGTGGGTCCCCTTTCACGTTCGTGGGCATGGTGGGTATCCCTGAAACAACCGGTTAATAGCTCGACCGATCGTCGCCAACACTGATTCACCTCTAGCGAGAACAACCGCACCACAACGGGTTACCTGTTGTTCATTTGCGTAACGTCACCAGCAAACGTAGACGTCCATCGCCATTTGCAACGAGTATTGCATGCCTGTGTCAGGTGTCACAACACACTACGTCTGCCCACATAGACGCAACAACATGTGCACGCCTCGAGAACACGTGGAAGGTAGCCCCCGTACGTATGCGGTGTCCATTGCGCGAACGACTGTCAGCCGGCCTCTGCAGGATGTCGCAGATGTGGAACGCGGTGCAACATGCTATCACGGTGTGTGAGAAGAGACGACTACGTCCGAATACACGCTCCACTACATCAACAGACTGCTCATGCTGATCGCCATCCAGGGCGTCCGTTCCTCCCACACGTCTGAATGGCGTACCACACTGCAATCCAGCTCTTATAGGGAGACGACACGTAGCTGCGTGCACAATATTTGGACTGTATGGTCTGCCGTTGCTAGGCGCAGTCGTCGTACGGTCACACATGTGCCACGATGTATCATTCAGTACATACGGACCAATGTGCAGTACAGTTTGTGGGTTTTGCGTACATCGGCGGACAGGTGACAGGCCGTACCACAACGTAGGCTGAGTACGTCGGCATGCGAAGGGCATTGAACATGCAAACTTCTCAACGACCAGCTTGCGAAGGCAGGGGGGAAGGGGGGGGGGGCATGTACGTCCTGCTGCTATCCACATTACAGTGTATAGCAGGAGCATGTGGAAAGTCAGCAACACCTGCAAGGTGTTTAACATGACGCGATACACAGGGGACCGGGCAGTGCGAATAGCGAACTATATTGCGAGGGTTGCGGTTAGGCAACACTACACTAATTTAACGAGTTGCATAACAATTACAGAGCAGGTTCAGCGACAACGTGCGTCAGGTTAAGGCGCAATATAGGTTAGGTTAAGGCACAACATGGGTTACGTTAAAGCACAAATTAGGTTACGTTAAAGCACAAATTAGGTTACGTTAAAGCACAAATTAGGTTACGTTAAAGCACAAATTAGGTTACGTTAAAGCACAAATTAGGTTACGTTAAAGCACAAATTAGGTTACGTTAAAGCACAAATTAGGTTACGTTAAAGCACAAATTAGGTTACGTTAAAGCACAAATTAGGTTACGTTAAAGCACAAATTAGGTTACGTTAAAGCACAAATTAGGTTACGTTAAAGCACAAATTAGGTTACGTTAAAGCACAAATTGGGTTACGTTAAGGCACAACATGGGTTACGTTAAGGCACAACATGGGTTACGTTAAGGCACAACATGGGTTACGTTAAGGCACAACATGGGTTACGTTAAGGCACAACATGGGTTACGTTAAGGCACAACATGGGTTACGTTAAGGCACAACATGGGTTACGTTAAGGCACAACATGGGTTACGTTAAGGCACAACATGGGTTACGTTAAGGCACAACATGGGTTACGTTAAGGCACAACATGGGTTACGTTGAGGCACAACATGGGTTACGTTGAGGCACAACATGGGTTACGTTGAGGCACAACATGGGTTACGTTAAGGCACAACATGGGTTACGTTAAGGCACAACATGGGTTACGTTGAGGCACAACATGGGTTACGTTGAGGCACAACATGGGTTACGTTGAGGCACAACATGGGTTACGTTGAGGCACAACATGGGTTACGTTGAGGCACAACATGGGTTACGTTGAGGCACAACATGGGTTACGTTGAGGCACAACATGGGTTACGTTGAGGCACAACATGGGTTACGTTGAGGCACAACATGGGTTACGTTGAGGCACAACATGGGTTACGTTGAGGCACAACATGGGTTACGTTGAGGCACAACATGGGTTACGTTGAGGCACAACATGGGTTACGTTGAGGCACAACATGGGTTACGTTGAGGCACAACATGGGTTACGTTGAGGCACAAATTAGGTTACGTTGAGGCACAAATTAGGTTACGTTGAGGCACAAATTAGGTTACGTTGAGGCACAAATTAGGTTAGGTTAAGGTACAATATGGGTTAGGTTAAGGTACAATATGGGTTAGGTTAAGGTACAATATGGGTTAGGTTAAGGTACAATATGGGTTAGGTTAAGGTACAATATGGGTTAGGTTAAGGCACAACATGGGTTAGGTTAAGGCACAACATGGGTTAGGTTAAGGCACAACATGGGTTAGGTTAAGGCACAACATGGGTTAGGTTAAGGCACAACATGGGTTAGGTTAAGGCACAACATGGGTTAGGTTAAGGCACAACATGGGTTAGGTTAAGGCACAACATGGGTTAG
This sequence comes from Schistocerca serialis cubense, assembly GCF_023864345.2. Taxonomy (NCBI): domain Eukaryota; kingdom Metazoa; phylum Arthropoda; class Insecta; order Orthoptera; family Acrididae; genus Schistocerca; species Schistocerca serialis. The sequence continues at coordinate 79,197 of NW_026047416.1, forward strand.
GTTAAGGCACAACATGGGTTAGGTTAAGGCACAACATGGGTTAGGTTAAGGCACAACATAGGTTAGGTTAAGGCACAACATAGGTTAGGTTAAGGCACAACATAGGTTAGGTTAAGGCACAACATAGGTTAGGTTAAGGCACAACATAGGTTAGGTTAAGGCACAACATAGGTTAGGTTAGGGCACAACGTAGGTTAGGTTAAGGCACAACATAGGTTAGGTTAAGGCACAACGTAGGTTAGGTTAAGGCACAACATAGGTTAGGTTAAGGCACAACATATGTTAGGTTAAGGCACAACATAGGTTAGGTTAAGGCACAACATAGGTTAGGTTAAGGCACAACATAGGTTAGGTTAAGGCACAACATAGGTTAGGTTAAGGCACAACATAGGTTAGGTTAAGGCACAACATAGGTTAGGTTAAGGCACAACATAGGTTAGGTTAAGGCACAACATAGGTTAGGTTAAGGTACAACGTAGGTTAGGTTAAGGTACAACGTAGGTTAGGTTAAGGTACAACGTAGGTTAAGGTACAACGTAGGTTAGGTTAAGGCGCAATGTAGGTTAGGTTAAGGTACGATATAGCTGAGGTTAAGGTACAATATCGCTTAGGTTAAGGTACACATTGTTGTAGGGAAAGGTGTATTTGGGGGGGGGGGGGCGGCAGGTTCGTTGATAGTGATTATCGTAAGTGCATGCCTGCGGGATCATCCGATTTGTCACGTCAGGATGCACTTGTGGCTCATGACAGGCGGCGCTCCGATTCCAAGGTTATGGCAGATGTGTGTCTTTCATTCCTGCCATT
>NW_026047416.1:85000-87500 GCF_023864345.2 Schistocerca serialis cubense
GTTGAAGAGAATAGGAGACAGCGGGTCACCCTGCCGGACACCCCTCGAAGGCCGCACTAGATCTGACGACTTCCCATCCGCGCAGATAACCGTCGATCCCGCCTCATAGCATCCCTGGATGTAGTCAATGAACTCGACCGGCAGACCATGGGCCCTTAGCACAGGACCAAGGGCACCGTGGGCAAGCGAGTCGAAGGCCTTTGACACATCCAGAGATGCCAAGTACAGCGAGCCGGCAGCTCGGCACGCCTGGGTCATCGCCAGATCGAGAAGAAAGGTGTTATGAAGCATCCCATCCTGAGGGATGAAAGCCCGCTGGCGACCGTCCAACACACAGTAGCGCATCAGGCGGCCAACCAGAACCTTGTGAAAGGCTCTGGTCAGCACCGAGCACACTGTGATCGGACGAAAGTCAGCAGGGGATGCTGCGGCGGTCTTCTTGGGCAGCAGGGTTGTTCTGGCCTGAAGGAGTCGGGATGGAAGGGAACGGGAAAGGAGGAGGAAATTAAGGATCTTGAGGAGAACCTCCCGGGGAAGGCGACGCAGTTGTGTCGGCGTGAGGCCGTCAGGACCTGCAGCAGAATTACGAGGCGGGAGAGCAGCGGTGGCTTCTTCTGCAGAAATGGGAGCCCAGAGGTCACGGAAGGGCACCCTCTTCGAGAATGGCAGCAGCTCATCGGACAGACCCTCCCCACGCGGAGGTCGAGACCTGACACGTGGTGGAGAGAAGAGGTCTGTCCAAAACTCAATCAGCCCTGGGATGGATGGTGGCTGATGCAAGAGTGTGCCATCAAGAAGTCCGTTGATGCAGCGTGCTCCGTTCTTCTTGAAAGCACGCTGAACCACCGCATACTCCCATCTCCTGCGTGCACGCTTCCGCTCTGGGGGCTGTTGGGTCCGCACACTCGCAGCTTGGTGGATGGCTGGCTCCCTGCTGCCTACTTCGTCAAGAGCAGACAGCAACATAGCCTGGATTGTGTCACGGCTAGTGGTGGGACCCAGAGCCACGAGATCATCAAGCGAGCGGAATCGGCTGTCTGATTGGGGGAGTTCTGCTACAAATGACCAGATGGCTAGGTCAACATCTTCCCCACAAGGTGGAGACTGTGGCAAAGAATGACTGACTGCAGGCTCGCTAGGAGGACCCCGAAGGCCGCGATCCATGCCAGCAAGCTCGGTGACAAACTTCGCCACCATGTCTTTGTAGGGCTGCGCTCTACGCTGACATTTAATTGACTCCAGCGTACGCTCGGGAAAGGCCTTTGCAAGCTCCTGGTTTAAAAATCTGCAACCCTGGGTGGCAAGAGTCGCTTCTGCATGGGCCAGACGCAGGAGCTCTTCCTGGGACCACCTGGCCTTCTTCCTCTCGGTCTTGATCTCAGCATTAGCAGCAGTCGGATGGGCGCGACGCCGATGGACACCAAGTCCGGTCTTGGTGGAGAAGGACCGCATACAGTCAGGGCAGATGGCGGGGAGCAGCGCTCGACCCGCACCGGTTGGCTGGTTGGCTGGCTCATCAGCTGGCACAGGCGCTCCAGCGGGAGGCCTGGTACCACGTTCGCTTCTATTAGTTGCACCAGCTGTAACAAAGGCAGGGGGGGAGGTAACCCCCAAGCCCGAAAAGCACCCTGCTCTGTCGGTCGGGATACTGGAAAGGTACACCTACGTGAAACCTTTCACAGCACCCTCACGACTCCCGCCACTTGAAGGCCAGAGCTAGGATTTCCCACCGAGAGGCTAATTGAACCATCATCCACCCGACATCACAAGGATGCTGAGGGGTGAATCGAGAGGGTCCATATATTACGCATCAGGTGGGCCTTAAGAGAGTTGCTTGAATTTCTTCACGTTGACATTCAGAGCACTGGGCAGAAATCACATTGCGTCAACACCCGCTAGGGCCATCGCAATGCTTTGTTTTAATTAGACAGTCGGATTCCCCCAGTCCGTGCCAGTTCTGAGTTGATCGTTGAATGGCGGCCGAAGAGAATCCGCGCACCCGCGCGCCCCCGGAGGAGCACGCTAAGGCGGACGCGGCCTCGCAGCAAGGAAGATCCGTGGGAGGCCAAGGCACGGGACCGAGCTCGGATCCTGCACGCAGGTTGAAGCACCGGGGCGCGAACGCCGCGCAGGCGCGCGCATCCTGCACCGCCGGCCAGCACGAGGCCGACCAACGGCGAGAGCAGACCACGCCCGCGCTAAACGCCCGCACTTACCGGCACCCCTACGGCACTCACCTCGCCCAGGCCCGGCACGTTAGCGCTGACCCACTTCCCGACCAAGCCCGACACGCCCCGATCCTCAGAGCCAATCCTTATCCCGAAGTTACGGATCCAATTTGCCGACTTCCCTTACCTACATTATTCTATCGACTAGAGGCTCTTCACCTTGGAGACCTGCTGCGGATATGGGTACGAACCGGCGCGACACCTCCACGTGGCCCTCTCCCGGATTTTCAAGGTCCGAGGGGAAGATCGGGACACCGCCGCAACTGCGGTGC
>NW_026047416.1:92500-97500 GCF_023864345.2 Schistocerca serialis cubense
GACGCTTTAGGTGCGACCACCCGTGCTCCCAACTGAGCTTGCCGCTGCCGACAGAGGCCCGGGAGCGTGCTGTCGTGGCATTGCCGGCGGGAGACAACACGCGCCACCTACGGTGACCGGCAGCTCCAACGCCAGCGCCACAGAAGGACAAAAGCCCCACTTGGGTGCCGAAGCGAACTCTCCCAGCACAGCGCACGCGCCAACACGTCCGCACAGCTGCGATACAAACCACCTGCGAGAACCGCTGGGGCGACCGAGCAGCAGACGGCGTCGCGGCGCCGAGCGCCGGGCGGCGGCGCATCCTCAGCGCACACAGTCCTCAATCGGACCAGCACACTGCAGATGGCCACCGCGCTTCGCACCGGGCCCGCGAGGACCTGCTTTGGCCGCAAGGCGCCGCGAGCAGGGGGCGCCGGCGCGCAGCTGCGCCGCCTGCCGCGTCCGTCGGCCGGCGCGCCTGCCACTGGCCGCCCCCACCAGCCGGCTGTAGCGCGTGCGCCCACGCACCGCGCTGCCAGCACGCCGGGCGGCCCCCCCTCACCGGCCGGGGACGGTCCCACCCAGCCACCGCCGCGTATCGCCTCACACCCAGATCCCCTTTCACGTTCGTGGGCATGGTGGGTCCCCTTTCACGTTCGTGGGCATGGTGGGTATCCCTGAAACAACCGGTTAATAGCTCGACCGATCGTCGCCAACACTGATTCACCTCTAGCGAGAACAACCGCACCACAACGGGTTACCTGTTGTTCATTTGCGTAACGTCACCAGCAAACGTAGACGTCCATCGCCATTTGCAACGAGTATTGCATGCCTGTGTCAGGTGTCACAACACACTACGTCTGCCCACATAGACGCAACAACATGTGCACGCCTCGAGAACACGTGGAAGGTAGCCCCCGTACGTATGCGGTGTCCATTGCGCGAACGACTGTCAGCCGGCCTCTGCAGGATGTCGCAGATGTGGAACGCGGTGCAACATGCTATCACGGTGTGTGAGAAGAGACGACTACGTCCGAATACACGCTCCACTACATCAACAGACTGCTCATGCTGATCGCCATCCAGGGCGTCCGTTCCTCCCACACGTCTGAATGGCGTACCACACTGCAATCCAGCTCTTATAGGGAGACGACACGTAGCTGCGTGCACAATATTTGGACTGTATGGTCTGCCGTTGCTAGGCGCAGTCGTCGTACGGTCACACATGTGCCACGATGTATCATTCAGTACATACGGACCAATGTGCAGTACAGTTTGTGGGTTTTGCGTACATCGGCGGACAGGTGACAGGCCGTACCACAACGTAGGCTGAGTACGTCGGCATGCGAAGGGCATTGAACATGCAAACTTCTCAACGACCAGCTTGCGAAGGCAGGGGGGAAGGGGGGGGGGGGCATGTACGTCCTGCTGCTATCCACATTACAGTGTATAGCAGGAGCATGTGGAAAGTCAGCAACACCTGCAAGGTGTTTAACATGACGCGATACACAGGGGACCGGGCAGTGCGAATAGCGAACTATATTGCGAGGGTTGCGGTTAGGCAACACTACACTAATTTAACGAGTTGCATAACAATTACAGAGCAGGTTCAGCGACAACGTGCGTCAGGTTAAGGCGCAATATAGGTTAGGTTAAGGCACAACATGGGTTACGTTAAAGCACAAATTAGGTTACGTTAAAGCACAAATTAGGTTACGTTAAAGCACAAATTAGGTTACGTTAAAGCACAAATTAGGTTACGTTAAAGCACAAATTAGGTTACGTTAAAGCACAAATTAGGTTACGTTAAAGCACAAATTAGGTTACGTTAAAGCACAAATTAGGTTACGTTAAAGCACAAATTAGGTTACGTTAAAGCACAAATTAGGTTACGTTAAAGCACAAATTAGGTTACGTTAAAGCACAAATTAGGTTACGTTAAAGCACAAATTAGGTTACGTTGAAGCACAAATTGGGTTACGTTAAGGCACAACATGGGTTACGTTAAGGCACAACATGGGTTACGTTAAGGCACAACATGGGTTACGTTAAGGCACAACATGGGTTACGTTAAGGCACAACATGGGTTACGTTAAGGCACAACATGGGTTACGTTAAGGCACAACATGGGTTACGTTAAGGCACAACATGGGTTACGTTAAGGCACAACATGGGTTACGTTAAGGCACAACATGGGTTACGTTGAGGCACAACATGGGTTACGTTGAGGCACAACATGGGTTACGTTGAGGCACAACATGGGTTACGTTAAGGCACAACATGGGTTACGTTGAGGCACAACATGGGTTACGTTGAGGCACAACATGGGTTACGTTGAGGCACAACATGGGTTACGTTGAGGCACAACATGGGTTACGTTGAGGCACAACATGGGTTACGTTGAGGCACAACATGGGTTACGTTGAGGCACAACATGGGTTACGTTGAGGCACAACATGGGTTACGTTGAGGCACAACATGGGTTACGTTGAGGCACAACATGGGTTACGTTGAGGCACAACATGGGTTACGTTGAGGCACAACATGGGTTACGTTGAGGCACAACATGGGTTACGTTGAGGCACAACATGGGTTACGTTGAGGCACAACATGGGTTACGTTGAGGCACAACATGGGTTACGTTGAGGCACAACATGGGTTACGTTGAGGCACAAATTAGGTTACGTTGAGGCACAAATTAGGTTACGTTGAGGCACAAATTAGGTTACGTTGAGGCACAAATTAGGTTAGGTTAAGGTACAATATGGGTTAGGTTAAGGTACAATATGGGTTAGGTTAAGGTACAATATGGGTTAGGTTAAGGTACAATATGGGTTAGGTTAAGGCACAACATGGGTTAGGTTAAGGCACAACATGGGTTAGGTTAAGGCACAACATGGGTTAGGTTAAGGCACAACATGGGTTAGGTTAAGGCACAACATGGGTTAGGTTAAGGCACAACATGGGTTAGGTTAAGGCACAACATGGGTTAGGTTAAGGCACAACATGGGTTAGGTTAAGGCACAACATAGGTTAGGTTAAGGCACAACATAGGTTAGGTTAAGGCACAACATAGGTTAGGTTAAGGCACAACATAGGTTAGGTTAAGGCACAACATAGGTTAGGTTAAGGCACAACATAGGTTAGGTTAGGGCACAACATAGGTTAGGTTAAGGCACAACATAGGTTAGGTTAAGGCACAACGTAGGTTAGGTTAAGGCACAACATATGTTAGGTTAAGGCACAACATAGGTTAGGTTAAGGCACAACATAGGTTAGGTTAAGGCACAACATAGGTTAGGTTAAGGCACAACATAGGTTAGGTTAAGGCACAACATAGGTTAGGTTAAGGCACAACATAGGTTAGGTTAAGGCACAACATAGGTTAGGTTAAGGCACAACATAGGTTAGGTTAAGGCACAACGTAGGTTAGGTTAAGGTACAACGTAGGTTAGGTTAAGGTACAACGTAGGTTAGGTTAAGGTACAACGTAGGTTAGGTTAAGGTACAACGTAGGTTAAGGTACAACGTAGGTTAGGTTAAGGCGCAATGTAGGTTAGGTTAAGGTACGATATAGCTGAGGTTAAGGTACAATATCGCTTAGGTTAAGGTACACATTGTTGTAGGGAAAGGTGTATTTGGGGGGGGGGGGGGGCGGCAGGTTCGTTGATAGTGATTATCGTAAGTGCATGCCTGCGGGATCATCCGATTTGTCACGTCAGGATGCACTTGTGGCTCATGACAGGCGGCGCTCCGATTCCAAGGTTATGGCAGATGTGTGTCTTTCATTCCTGCCATTGTTTGTGTACTGTGACAGGAGGCAGTATTGTGATGTTGGGTGCACCCCTGTGTAGGACATGTGTGGGTGTTCGTGGCTTAACTGAGCAATGGCGGATGTCGGAAGGGTGGGATATTCTGTTTTGTGGGTGGACCTCCCGGTCTGGTTATGATAGTGTGGATTGTGTAATGTGGCGGAGAGGATGCACCGGATGTTCTTCCATGCTGGTGGTTAGATATTGTGTGTGTGCCTGTTAGAGGCAGAGAGTAGTGTGTGATAGTGTCTGGCTGACGTGTGGTTCTCATTGTGTGCAGAGTCTTTCAGCATGTATAGGGACGGTTGTATATATTATCTGTATTCTGATGGCTCTGCATCTATTACTAATCAGTGCCGTGTATACGGTTACTCTGGTTCCAGTCGAAACTGTTCTATCTCTGTACATTAGTGACACTGCGGCTCCACTATGTTGCTGCCCCTGTCGGCCGTTTCCCCCAGTGTATGGCTAGTGATTATCAGCAATCAGTCTATTAGTCAATACCGGTAGTGTGACGACTTCAAATGTCCGGGATGGGGGAAGCTAAACCCTTCCCGTGGGTCAGGGCCTAGAAAGACTCTTCCCACGCAGGAGGCTCGGACTGTCGTTACTCTTCCGAGAAATATATTTGCCCAGCGTTTTTTGTGACTGCGAGTGCGACGCCCACGGGTACCGACATGGATGGGGCGCTTCCTAGCTGATCGCTCGGCATGGGAATCAGTACAGTGAGCAATGCGATCGCGTCTGTAGCTTGTACGTGGTACAGCTCGCAGCTCATGTATAGGGACAGCGGGAATGTCGCATATTGGACATAACTCTTCATGAAACGCAAGTTATAGGTGTGGATTGCACATTACGAGTGCGGGAAACTTCCGCCGTTCATCCGCTGGCGTTGCGAGTTTGGCCGTTGGGGTGGGGCACGAGCGGGTGCGGGTGGTGTGATTGCCGGTCCACGACGTCGTGCGGCAGAGGCACTGGCGTTTGGGTGCTGTGGTCGACAGAGGCTGCATGCTTTGTGGGTGGCGTCGAAAGATGGGCACTGTGGGCCCATCGATGTCTTAGTCGGCTTGGCGTCCCATAGATGGCGGTATCGTCGTTGCAGGAGCTCATGCTGAGGGAGACCTACAGATGGCGGTATGTTTTGTGGTGCGCTCGACATGGCGGACCTAGTGTTGTCAGATTCGCATAGATGGAGCTATTGCATGTGGT
>NW_026047416.1:105000-110000 GCF_023864345.2 Schistocerca serialis cubense
CATGGCTTAATCTTTGAGACAAGCATATGACTACTGGCAGGATCAACCAGGGAGCTGCGTCAACTAGAGCTGAGCAGCCGGCCGCCCGGGAGTGTGTCCCGGGGGCCCGCGCGAACACGCAAGCGTCCGCTCAATTATTCTGCAAACAGGAGGAGGCTGAGCTCCCCTGCACAACACACCTCGAAACCCTCTCAGGTCCCGGCGGCGCGCAGCGCCGTCCTAAGTACTTGGTCGGGTTCGAGAGAGGCGCAATCGCCCGGAGTTAGGCGAGTAGACGCTTTAGGTGCGACCACCCGTGCTCCCAACTGAGCTTGCCGCTGCCGACAGAGGCCCGGGAGCGTGCTGTCGTGGCATTGCCGGCGGGAGACAACACGCGCCACCTACGGTGACCGGCAGCTCCAACGCCAGCGCCACAGAAGGACAAAAGCCCCACTTGGGTGCCGAAGCGAACTCTCCCAGCACAGCGCACGCGCCAACACGTCCGCACAGCTGCGATACAAACCACCTGCGAGAACCGCTGGGGCGACCGAGCAGCAGACGGCGTCGCGGCGCCGAGCGCCGGGCGGCGGCGCATCTTCAGCGCACACAGTCCTCAATCGGACCAGCACACTGCAGATGGCCACCGCGCTTCGCACCGGGCCCGCGAGGACCTGCTTTGGCCGCAAGGCGCCGCGAGCAGGGGGCGCCGGCGCGCAGCTGCGCCGCCTGCCGCGTCCGTCGGCCGGCGCGCCTGCCACTGGCCGCCCCCACCAGCCGGCTGTAGCGCGTGCGCCCACGCACCGCGCTGCCAGCACGCCGGGCGGCCCCCCCTCACCGGCCGGGGACGGTCCCACCCAGCCACCGCCGCGTATCGCCTCACACCCAGATCCCCTTTCACGTTCGTGGGCATGGTGGGTCCCCTTTCACGTTCGTGGGCATGGTGGGTATCCCTGAAACAACCGGTTAATAGCTCGACCGATCGTCGCCAACACTGATTCACCTCTAGCGAGAACAACCGCACCACAACGGGTTACCTGTTGTTCATTTGCGTAACGTCACCAGCAAACGTAGACGTCCATCGCCATTTGCAACGAGTATTGCATGCCTGTGTCAGGTGTCACAACACACTACGTCTGCCCACATAGACGCAACAACATGTGCACGCCTCGAGAACACGTGGAAGGTAGCCCCCGTACGTATGCGGTGTCCATTGCGCGAACGACTGTCAGCCGGCCTCTGCAGGATGTCGCAGATGTGGAACGCGGTGCAACATGCTATCACGGTGTGTGAGAAGAGACGACTACGTCCGAATACACGCTCCACTACATCAACAGACTGCTCATGCTGATCGCCATCCAGGGCGTCCGTTCCTCCCACACGTCTGAATGGCGTACCACACTGCAATCCAGCTCTTATAGGGAGACGACACGTAGCTGCGTGCACAATATTTGGACTGTATGGTCTGCCGTTGCTAGGCGCAGTCGTCGTACGGTCACACATGTGCCACGATGTATCATTCAGTACATACGGACCAATGTGCAGTACAGTTTGTGGGTTTTGCGTACATCGGCGGACAGGTGACAGGCCGTACCACAACGTAGGCTGAGTACGTCGGCATGCGAAGGGCATTGAACATGCAAACTTCTCAACGACCAGCTTGCGAAGGCAGGGGGGAAGGGGGGGGGGGGCATGTACGTCCTGCTGCTATCCACATTACAGTGTATAGCAGGAGCATGTGGAAAGTCAGCAACACCTGCAAGGTGTTTAACATGACGCGATACACAGGGGACCGGGCAGTGCGAATAGCGAACTATATTGCGAGGGTTGCGGTTAGGCAACACTACACTAATTTAACGAGTTGCATAACAATTACAGAGCAGGTTCAGCGACAACGTGCGTCAGGTTAAGGCGCAATATAGGTTAGGTTAAGGCACAACATGGGTTACGTTAAAGCACAAATTAGGTTACGTTAAAGCACAAATTAGGTTACGTTAAAGCACAAATTAGGTTACGTTAAAGCACAAATTAGGTTACGTTAAAGCACAAATTAGGTTACGTTAAAGCACAAATTAGGTTACGTTAAAGCACAAATTAGGTTACGTTAAAGCACAAATTAGGTTACGTTAAAGCACAAATTAGGTTACGTTAAAGCACAAATTAGGTTACGTTAAAGCACAAATTAGGTTACGTTAAAGCACAAATTAGGTTACGTTAAAGCACAAATTGGGTTACGTTAAGGCACAACATGGGTTACGTTAAGGCACAACATGGGTTACGTTAAGGCACAACATGGGTTACGTTAAGGCACAACATGGGTTACGTTAAGGCACAACATGGGTTACGTTAAGGCACAACATGGGTTACGTTAAGGCACAACATGGGTTACGTTAAGGCACAACATGGGTTACGTTAAGGCACAACATGGGTTACGTTAAGGCACAACATGGGTTACGTTGAGGCACAACATGGGTTACGTTGAGGCACAACATGGGTTACGTTGAGGCACAACATGGGTTACGTTAAGGCACAACATGGGTTACGTTAAGGCACAACATGGGTTACGTTAAGGCACAACATGGGTTACGTTGAGGCACAACATGGGTTACGTTGAGGCACAACATGGGTTACGTTGAGGCACAACATGGGTTACGTTGAGGCACAACATGGGTTACGTTGAGGCACAACATGGGTTACGTTGAGGCACAACATGGGTTACGTTGAGGCACAACATGGGTTACGTTGAGGCACAACATGGGTTACGTTGAGGCACAACATGGGTTACGTTGAGGCACAACATGGGTTACGTTGAGGCACAAATTAGGTTACGTTGAGGCACAAATTAGGTTACGTTGAGGCACAAATTAGGTTACGTTGAGGCACAAATTAGGTTAGGTTAAGGTACAATATGGGTTAGGTTAAGGTACAATATGGGTTAGGTTAAGGTACAATATGGGTTAGGTTAAGGTACAATATGGGTTAGGTTAAGGTACAATATGGGTTAGGTTAAGGCACAACATGGGTTAGGTTAAGGCACAACATGGGTTAGGTTAAGGCACAACATGGGTTAGGTTAAGGCACAACATGGGTTAGGTTAAGGCACAACATGGGTTAGGTTAAGGCACAACATGGGTTAGGTTAAGGCACAACATGGGTTAGGTTAAGGCACAACATGGGTTAGGTTAAGGCACAACATAGGTTAGGTTAAGGCACAACATAGGTTAGGTTAAGGCACAACATAGGTTAGGTTAAGGCACAACATAGGTTAGGTTAAGGCACAACATAGGTTAGGTTAAGGCACAACATAGGTTAGGTTAGGGCACAACATAGGTTAGGTTAAGGCACAACATAGGTTAGGTTAAGGCACAACGTAGGTTAGGTTAAGGCACAACATAGGTTAGGTTAAGGCACAACATATGTTAGGTTAAGGCACAACATAGGTTAGGTTAAGGCACAACATAGGTTAGGTTAAGGCACAACATAGGTTAGGTTAAGGCACAACATAGGTTAGGTTAAGGCACAACATAGGTTAGGTTAAGGCACAACATAGGTTAGGTTAAGGCACAACATAGGTTAGGTTAAGGCACAACATAGGTTAGGTTAAGGCACAACGTAGGTTAGGTTAAGGTACAACGTAGGTTAGGTTAAGGTACAACGTAGGTTAGGTTAAGGTACAACGTAGGTTAAGGTACAACGTAGGTTAGGTTAAGGCGCAATGTAGGTTAGGTTAAGGTACGATATAGCTGAGGTTAAGGTACAATATCGCTTAGGTTAAGGTACACATTGTTGTAGGGAAAGGTGTATTTGGGGGGGGGGGGGCGGCAGGTTCGTTGATAGTGATTATCGTAAGTGCATGCCTGCGGGATCATCCGATTTGTCACGTCAGGATGCACTTGTGGCTCATGACAGGCGGCGCTCCGATTCCAAGGTTATGGCAGATGTGTGTCTTTCATTCCTGCCATTGTTTGTGTACTGTGACAGGAGGCAGTATTGTGATGTTGGGTGCACCCCTGTGTAGGACATGTGTGGGTGTTCGTGGCTTAACTGAGCAATGGCGGATGTCGGAAGGGTGGGATATTCTGTTTTGTGGGTGGACCTCCCGGTCTGGTTATGATAGTGTGGATTGTGTAATGTGGCGGAGAGGATGCACCGGATGTTCTTCCATGCTGGTGGTTAGATATTGTGTGTGTGCCTGTTAGAGGCAGAGAGTAGTGTGTGATAGTGTCTGGCTGACGTGTGGTTCTCATTGTGTGCAGAGTCTTTCAGCATGTATAGGGACGGTTGTATATATTATCTGTATTCTGATGGCTCTGCATCTATTACTAATCAGTGCCGTGTATACGGTTACTCTGGTTCCAGTCGAAACTGTTCTATCTCTGTACATTAGTGACACTGCGGCTCCACTATGTTGCTGCCCCTGTCGGCCGTTTCCCCCAGTGTATGGCTAGTGATTATCAGCAATCAGTCTATTAGTCAATACCGGTAGTGTGACGACTTCAAATGTCCGGGATGGGGGAAGCTAAACCCTTCCCGTGGGTCAGGGCCTAGAAAGACTCTTCCCACGCAGGAGGCTCGGACTGTCGTTACTCTTCCGAGAAATATATTTGCCCAGCGTTTTTTGTGACTGCGAGTGCGACGCCCACGGGTACCGACATGGATGGGGCGCTTCCTAGCTGATCGCTCGGCATGGGAATCAGTACAGTGAGCAATGCGATCGCGTCTGTAGCTTGTACGTGGTACAGCTCGCAGCTCATGTATAGGGACAGCGGGAATGTCGCATATTGGACATAACTCTTCATGAAACGCAAGTTATAGGTGTGGATTGCACATTACGAGTGCGGGAAACTTCCGCCGTTCATCCGCTGGCGTTGCGAGTTTGGCCGTTGGGGTGGGGCACGAGCGGGTGCGGGTGGTGTGATTGCCGGTCCACGACGTCGTGCGGCAGAGGCACTGGCGTTTGGGTGCTGTGGTCGACAGAGGCTGCATGCTTTGTGGGTGGCGTCGAAAGATGGGCACTGTGGGCC
>NW_026047416.1:115000-117500 GCF_023864345.2 Schistocerca serialis cubense
CATCCGGAAGCATGCCCAGGATGACATCGGGCGGCGTGCCCCGCCCCAGACCTATGACTCGATCCAGGGCAGAGAAACGCTGGGCGGAAGCAGGTAGCCCCGCCAGATGCTCCCAGATGGCGGCGTCAGTCGGCCCCTCCGGCGGCGGCCCGGTGGTGTCGGCCGCGAAGTCCTCGGCTGCGTCGACGGGCGGCGCAGCGGCCTCGCCCGCGTCAGGCAGCGGGCTCGCTGCTCCCCGGCGGGGCGCCGGCTCTTCCCCCCGACCGATCTCAAGCGCCTCCATGAACTGGCGGACAAGCTGCTTGTGGGCAGCTTGCCGCCGTCGGCACTTGATTGCCTCAAGCGTTCGGTCGGGGAACATCCTGATGAGTTCTTGATTTACAAAGAAGAACCGGGCGTCCCTCTCGAGGAACAGTTCGGCCTCTGCCTTGGCGAGCGACAGGACTTCTTCCTCCGTCCACCTCGCGCGATGCCTCTCCGTCACGATCTCCGCGTTGGCGGCCGCAAGATGTTGGCGGCGGCGATGGACCCCGAGACCATTCTTGGTGGTGAAGCTGCGGTGGCACTCACTACAGGCGTATACTGCTGCAAAAGTTACAAGATTTTCGGCACGGCCGGTTGGCCGGCTAGGTGCTGGGGGAGTTGGGGTGGCACCTTCAGCGGAAGGGCCACCACTTATTCTCTGGTTACTGCCCCCAACTAAAAAAAGGGATAATGCGAGGGGGGGCTGGTAACCCCCCCAAGCCCCTGGTGCGGTCTTCCACTCTGCGAAAATCAGCGGGCCCACGAGAAGGGGAGAAGACCGCAGGAGAGGAGAGGCTAAGAGGGCTAGGCCCATGTATTGCGCATCACTCTCCCTGTAACCATAACCCAAGGAAGGCACCTCGCAGCAGCAGCACGACTACCCTTAAGAGAGTCATAGTTACTCCCGCCGTTTACCCGCGCTTGCTTGAATTTCTTCACGTTGACATTCAGAGCACTGGGCAGAAATCACATTGCGTCAACACCCGCTAGGGCCATCGCAATGCTTTGTTTTAATTAGACAGTCGGATTCCCCCAGTCCGTGCCAGTTCTGAGTTGATCGTTGAATGGCGGCCGAAGAGAATCCGCGCACCCGCGCGCCCCCGGAGGAGCACGCTAAGGCGGACGCGGCCTCGCAGCAAGGAAGATCCGTGGGAGGCCAAGGCACGGGACCGAGCTCGGATCCTGCACGCAGGTTGAAGCACCGGGGCGCGAACGCCGCGCAGGCGCGCGCATCCTGCACCGCCGGCCAGCACGAGGCCGACCAACGGCGAGAGCAGACCACGCCCGCGCTAAACGCCCGCACTTACCGGCACCCCTACGGCACTCACCTCGCCCAGGCCCGGCACGTTAGCGCTGACCCACTTCCCGACCAAGCCCGACACGCCCCGATCCTCAGAGCCAATCCTTATCCCGAAGTTACGGATCCAATTTGCCGACTTCCCTTACCTACATTATTCTATCGACTAGAGGCTCTTCACCTTGGAGACCTGCTGCGGATATGGGTACGAACCGGCGCGACACCTCCACGTGGCCCTCTCCCGGATTTTCAAGGTCCGAGGGGAAGATCGGGACACCGCCGCAACTGCGGTGCTCTTCGCGTTCCAAACCCTATCTCCCTGCTAGAGGATTCCAGGGAACTCGAACGCTCATGCAGAAAAGAAAACTCTTCCCCGATCTCCCGACGGCGTCTCCGGGTCCTTTTGGGTTACCCCGACGAGCATCTCTAAAAGAGGGGCCCGACTTGTATCGGTTCCGCTGCCGGGTTCCGGAATAGGAACCGGATTCCCTTTCGCCCAACGGGGGCCAGCACAAAGTGCATCATGCTATGACGGCCCCCATCAACATCGGATTTCTCCTAGGGCTTAGGATCGACTGACTCGTGTGCAACGGCTGTTCACACGAAACCCTTCTCCGCGTCAGCCCTCCAGGGCCTCGCTGGAGTATTTGCTACTACCACCAAGATCTGCACCGACGGCGGCTCCAGGCAGGCTCACGCCCAGACCCTTCTGCGCCCACCGCCGCGACCCTCCTACTCGTCAGGGCTTCGCGGCCGGCCGCAAGGACCGGCCATGACTGCCAGACTGACGGCCGAGTATAGGCACGACGCTTCAGCGCCATCCATTTTCAGGGCTAGTTGCTTCGGCAGGTGAGTTGTTACACACTCCTTAGCGGATTCCGACTTCCATGGCCACCGTCCTGCTGTCTTAAGCAACCAACGCCTTTCATGGTTTCCCATGAGCGTCGATTCGGGCGCCTTAACTCGGCGTTTGGTTCATCCCACAGCGCCAGTTCTGCTTACCAAAAGTGGCCCACTTGGCACTCCGATCCGAGTCGTTTGCTCGCGGCTTCAGCATATCAAGCAAGCCGGAGATCTCACCCATTTAAAGTTTGAGAATAGGTTGAGGTCGTTTCGGCCCCAAGGCCTCTAATCATTCGCTTTACCGGATGAGACTCGTACGAGCACCAGCTATCCTGA
>NW_026047416.1:120000-125000 GCF_023864345.2 Schistocerca serialis cubense
CTCCACCAACTAAGAACGGCCATGCACCACCACCCACCGAATCAAGAAAGAGCTATCAATCTGTCAATCCTTCCGGTGTCCGGGCCTGGTGAGGTTTCCCGTGTTGAGTCAAATTAAGCCGCAGGCTCCACTCCTGGTGGTGCCCTTCCGTCAATTCCTTTAAGTTTCAGCTTTGCAACCATACTTCCCCCGGAACCCAAAAGCTTTGGTTTCCCGGAGGCTGCCCGCCGAGTCATCGGAGGAACTGCGGCGGATCGCTGGCTGGCATCGTTTATGGTTAGAACTAGGGCGGTATCTGATCGCCTTCGAACCTCTAACTTTCGTTCTTGATTAATGAAAACATACTTGGCAAATGCTTTCGCTTCTGTTCGTCTTGCGACGATCCAAGAATTTCACCTCTAACGTCGCAATACGAATGCCCCCGCCTGTCCCTATTAATCATTACCTCGGGTTCCGAAAACCAACAAAATAGAACCGAGGTCCTATTCCATTATTCCATGCACACAGTATTCAGGCGGGCTTGCCTGCTTTAAGCACTCTAATTTGTTCAAAGTAAACGTGCCGGCCCACCGAGACACTCAATAAAGAGCACCCTGGTAGGATTTCAACGGGGTCCGCCTCGGGACGCACGAGCACGCACGAGGCGGTCGCACGCCTTCGGCTCGCCCCATCGGCAGGACGTCCCACGATACATGCCAGTTAAACACCGACGGGCGGTGAACCAACAGCGTGGGACACAAATCCAACTACGAGCTTTTTAACCGCAACAACTTTAATATACGCTATTGGAGCTGGAATTACCGCGGCTGCTGGCACCAGACTTGCCCTCCAATAGATACTCGTTAAAGGATTTAAAGTGTACTCATTCCGATTACGGGGCCTCGGATGAGTCCCGTATCGTTATTTTTCGTCACTACCTCCCCGTGCCGGGAGTGGGTAATTTGCGCGCCTGCTGCCTTCCTTGGATGTGGTAGCCGTTTCTCAGGCTCCCTCTCCGGAATCGAACCCTGATTCCCCGTTACCCGTTACAACCATGGTAGGCGCAGAACCTACCATCGACAGTTGATAAGGCAGACATTTGAAAGATGCGTCGCCGGTACGAGGACCGTGCGATCAGCCCAAAGTTATTCAGAGTCACCAAGGCAAACGGACCGGACGAGCCGACCGATTGGTTTTGATCTAATAAAAGCGTCCCTTCCATCTCTGGTCGGGACTCTGTTTGCATGTATTAGCTCTAGAATTACCACAGTTATCCAAGTAACGTGGGTACGATCTAAGGAACCATAACTGATTTAATGAGCCATTCGCGGTTTCACCTTAATGCGGCTTGTACTGAGACATGCATGGCTTAATCTTTGAGACAAGCATATGACTACTGGCAGGATCAACCAGGGAGCTGCGTCAACTAGAGCTGAGCAGCCGGCCGCCCGGGAGTGTGTCCCGGGGGCCCGCGCGAACACGCAAGCGTCCGCTCAATTATTCTGCAAACAGGAGGAGGCTGAGCTCCCCTGCACAACACACCTCGAAACCCTCTCAGGTCCCGGCGGCGCGCAGCGCCGTCCTAAGTACTTGGTCGGGTTCGAGAGAGGCGCAATCGCCCGGAGTTAGGCGAGTAGACGCTTTAGGTGCGACCACCCGTGCTCCCAACTGAGCTTGCCGCTGCCGACAGAGGCCCGGGAGCGTGCTGTCGTGGCATTGCCGGCGGGAGACAACACGCGCCACCTACGGTGACCGGCAGCTCCAACGCCAGCGCCACAGAAGGACAAAAGCCCCACTTGGGTGCCGAAGCGAACTCTCCCAGCACAGCGCACGCGCCAACACGTCCGCACAGCTGCGATACAAACCACCTGCGAGAACCGCTGGGGCGACCGAGCAGCAGACGGCGTCGCGGCGCCGAGCGCCGGGCGGCGGCGCATCCTCAGCGCACACAGTCCTCAATCGGACCAGCACACTGCAGATGGCCACCGCGCTTCGCACCGGGCCCGCGAGGACCTGCTTTGGCCGCAAGGCGCCGCGAGCAGGGGGCGCCGGCGCGCAGCTGCGCCGCCTGCCGCGTCCGTCGGCCGGCGCGCCTGCCACTGGCCGCCCCCACCAGCCGGCTGTAGCGCGTGCGCCCACGCACCGCGCTGCCAGCACGCCGGGCGGCCCCCCCTCACCGGCCGGGGACGGTCCCACCCAGCCACCGCCGCGTATCGCCTCACACCCAGATCCCCTTTCACGTTCGTGGGCATGGTGGGTCCCCTTTCACGTTCGTGGGCATGGTGGGTATCCCTGAAACAACCGGTTAATAGCTCGACCGATCGTCGCCAACACTGATTCACCTCTAGCGAGAACAACCGCACCACAACGGGTTACCTGTTGTTCATTTGCGTAACGTCACCAGCAAACGTAGACGTCCATCGCCATTTGCAACGAGTATTGCATGCCTGTGTCAGGTGTCACAACACACTACGTCTGCCCACATAGACGCAACAACATGTGCACGCCTCGAGAACACGTGGAAGGTAGCCCCCGTACGTATGCGGTGTCCATTGCGCGAACGACTGTCAGCCGGCCTCTGCAGGATGTCGCAGATGTGGAACGCGGTGCAACATGCTATCACGGTGTGTGAGAAGAGACGACTACGTCCGAATACACGCTCCACTACATCAACAGACTGCTCATGCTGATCGCCATCCAGGGCGTCCGTTCCTCCCACACGTCTGAATGGCGTACCACACTGCAATCCAGCTCTTATAGGGAGACGACACGTAGCTGCGTGCACAATATTTGGACTGTATGGTCTGCCGTTGCTAGGCGCAGTCGTCGTACGGTCACACATGTGCCACGATGTATCATTCAGTACATACGGACCAATGTGCAGTACAGTTTGTGGGTTTTGCGTACATCGGCGGACAGGTGACAGGCCGTACCACAACGTAGGCTGAGTACGTCGGCATGCGAAGGGCATTGAACATGCAAACTTCTCAACGACCAGCTTGCGAAGGCAGGGGGGAAGGGGGGGGGGGCATGTACGTCCTGCTGCTATCCACATTACAGTGTATAGCAGGAGCATGTGGAAAGTCAGCAACACCTGCAAGGTGTTTAACATGACGCGATACACAGGGGACCGGGCAGTGCGAATAGCGAACTATATTGCGAGGGTTGCGGTTAGGCAACACTACACTAATTTAACGAGTTGCATAACAATTACAGAGCAGGTTCAGCGACAACGTGCGTCAGGTTAAGGCGCAATATAGGTTAGGTTAAGGCACAACATGGGTTACGTTAAAGCACAAATTAGGTTACGTTAAAGCACAAATTAGGTTACGTTAAAGCACAAATTAGGTTACGTTAAAGCACAAATTAGGTTACGTTAAAGCACAAATTAGGTTACGTTAAAGCACAAATTAGGTTACGTTAAAGCACAAATTAGGTTACGTTAAAGCACAAATTAGGTTACGTTAAAGCACAAATTAGGTTACGTTAAAGCACAAATTAGGTTACGTTAAAGCACAAATTAGGTTACGTTAAAGCACAAATTAGGTTACGTTAAAGCACAAATTAGGTTACGTTAAAGCACAAATTGGGTTACGTTAAGGCACAACATGGGTTACGTTAAGGCACAACATGGGTTACGTTAAGGCACAACATGGGTTACGTTAAGGCACAACATGGGTTACGTTAAGGCACAACATGGGTTACGTTAAGGCACAACATGGGTTACGTTAAGGCACAACATGGGTTACGTTAAGGCACAACATGGGTTACGTTAAGGCACAACATGGGTTACGTTAAGGCACAACATGGGTTACGTTAAGGCACAACATGGGTTACGTTGAGGCACAACATGGGTTACGTTGAGGCACAACATGGGTTACGTTGAGGCACAACATGGGTTACGTTAAGGCACAACATGGGTTACGTTAAGGCACAACATGGGTTACGTTGAGGCACAACATGGGTTACGTTGAGGCACAACATGGGTTACGTTGAGGCACAACATGGGTTACGTTGAGGCACAACATGGGTTACGTTGAGGCACAACATGGGTTACGTTGAGGCACAACATGGGTTACGTTGAGGCACAACATGGGTTACGTTGAGGCACAACATGGGTTACGTTGAGGCACAACATGGGTTACGTTGAGGCACAACATGGGTTACGTTGAGGCACAACATGGGTTACGTTGAGGCACAACATGGGTTACGTTGAGGCACAACATGGGTTACGTTGAGGCACAACATGGGTTACGTTGAGGCACAACATGGGTTACGTTGAGGCACAACATGGGTTACGTTGAGGCACAACATGGGTTACGTTGAGGCACAACATGGGTTACGTTGAGGCACAACATGGGTTACGTTGAGGCACAAATTAGGTTACGTTGAGGCACAAATTAGGTTACGTTGAGGCACAAATTAGGTTACGTTGAGGCACAAATTAGGTTAGGTTAAGGTACAATATGGGTTAGGTTAAGGTACAATATGGGTTAGGTTAAGGTACAATATGGGTTAGGTTAAGGTACAATATGGGTTAGGTTAAGGTACAATATGGGTTAGGTTAAGGCACAACATGGGTTAGGTTAAGGCACAACATGGGTTAGGTTAAGGCACAACATGGGTTAGGTTAAGGCACAACATGGGTTAGGTTAAGGCACAACATGGGTTAGGTTAAGGCACAACATGGGTTAGGTTAAGGCACAACATGGGTTAGGTTAAGGCACAACATGGGTTAGGTTAAGGCACAACATAGGTTAGGTTAAGGCACAACATAGGTTAGGTTAAGGCACAACATAGGTTAGGTTAAGGCACAACATAGGTTAGGTTAAGGCACAACATAGGTTAGGTTAAGGCACAACATAGGTTAGGTTAGGGCACAACATAGGTTAGGTTAAGGCACAACATAGGTTAGGTTAAGGCACAACGTAGGTTAGGTTAAGGCACAACATAGGTTAGGTTAAGGCACAACATATGTTAGGTTAAGGCACAACATAGGTTAGGTTAAGGCACAACATAGG
>NW_026047416.1:130000-132500 GCF_023864345.2 Schistocerca serialis cubense
GGCAAGATGGAATGCCGAGGCCCCCCTGGGCAACAGGAGCGTGGAAGTATCCCAGGGGGGTGTCCGCCGGAAGGCGGAACCATCTCCTGACGGCGGCCCGGATGGTGACGTCGGCCGACTTCAATGCACCCACCCGGGTGCGGCTGAGGGCCAGCCCGTGGTACAGGCCAGGGAGAAGTACGTTGGTGAGAGCGTGGAGGCGCTGTTGCGGCTTCAGCGGAGCTCGGGAGATGACGTCAAGCTGCTCCACCAGGTGGCGACGTGGGTTGAAGACACAGCGACCCGCCGTGGAAAATTGCAGCCCCAGGTACCGGAAGGTTTCACCCACACGCAGGGCAGGCAAGGTGGTGTTGCCTGCTGTGAAGGTGACATTGCTGTCCACCTTCACCTTCTTCTCGCGCCCTGACGCGACTAAGGCGAGGGTGAAACACTTCCGGGCGTTGATCTGCAGCCCCAGGTGGGCGAGGGCTGCGGTAGCTGCGTCGATGAGGGACTGCAAGCCCCTCGGGGTCGCTGCAAACAGCAAGACGTCATCTGCAAAGGCCGCAGCGTTGACTCTGCGACCGAGGATCCGAGCTCCGATGTGGGAGGGCAGTTGGCCTAAAACGTAGTCCACCGCAAAGTTGAACAGGAGGGGGGAGAGGGGATCGCCCTGGCGAACGCCCCGTGCTGGCTGCACAGACACGCCCACGCCGGCGCCGTCCGCTATCACTGTCGTGCTGCCCTCGTAGCACCGCTCGACATACTCGACAAAGCAATCCGGTAGGCCATGCGCCTTCAGCACGGGGCGAAGGGCAGCATGATCCACCGAATCGAATGCCTTCGATACGTCGATCGATGCCACAAAGACAGAGCGGCAGGAGCGGACTGCGTCGGTGAGAGCAGTGTCCAAGATGAAAGTATTTTCCAACATCCCATCCCGAGGGATGAATGCCCGCTGACGTTCGTCCACAGCACAAGCGCGCATCAGGCGTGACGCGAGAACCTTGTGAAAGGTCCGCGCCAACACCGAGCAGACCGTAATGGGGCGAAAGTCAGCGGGGGATGTTGGTGCTTTAAGAGAGTCATAGTTACTCCCGCCGTTTACCCGCGCTTGCTTGAATTTCTTCACGTTGACATTCAGAGCACTGGGCAGAAATCACATTGCGTCAACACCCGCTAGGGCCATCGCAATGCTTTGTTTTAATTAGACAGTCGGATTCCCCCAGTCCGTGCCAGTTCTGAGTTGATCGTTGAATGGCGGCCGAAGAGAATCCGCGCACCCGCGCGCCCCCGGAGGAGCACGCTAAGGCGGACGCGGCCTCGCAGCAAGGAAGATCCGTGGGAGGCCAAGGCACGGGACCGAGCTCGGATCCTGCACGCAGGTTGAAGCACCGGGGCGCGAACGCCGCGCAGGCGCGCGCATCCTGCACCGCCGGCCAGCACGAGGCCGACCAACGGCGAGAGCAGACCACGCCCGCGCTAAACGCCCGCACTTACCGGCACCCCTACGGCACTCACCTCGCCCAGGCCCGGCACGTTAGCGCTGACCCACTTCCCGACCAAGCCCGACACGCCCCGATCCTCAGAGCCAATCCTTATCCCGAAGTTACGGATCCAATTTGCCGACTTCCCTTACCTACATTATTCTATCGACTAGAGGCTCTTCACCTTGGAGACCTGCTGCGGATATGGGTACGAACCGGCGCGACACCTCCACGTGGCCCTCTCCCGGATTTTCAAGGTCCGAGGGGAAGATCGGGACACCGCCGCAACTGCGGTGCTCT
Organism: Schistocerca serialis cubense; assembly: GCF_023864345.2. Classification (NCBI taxonomy): domain Eukaryota; kingdom Metazoa; phylum Arthropoda; class Insecta; order Orthoptera; family Acrididae; genus Schistocerca; species Schistocerca serialis. The sequence goes on from NW_026047416.1 coordinate 131,767, forward strand.
TCGCGTTCCAAACCCTATCTCCCTGCTAGAGGATTCCAGGGAACTCGAACGCTCATGCAGAAAAGAAAACTCTTCCCCGATCTCCCGACGGCGTCTCCGGGTCCTTTTGGGTTACCCCGACGAGCATCTCTAAAAGAGGGGCCCGACTTGTATCGGTTCCGCTGCCGGGTTCCGGAATAGGAACCGGATTCCCTTTCGCCCAACGGGGGCCAGCACAAAGTGCATCATGCTATGACGGCCCCCATCAACATCGGATTTCTCCTAGGGCTTAGGATCGACTGACTCGTGTGCAACGGCTGTTCACACGAAACCCTTCTCCGCGTCAGCCCTCCAGGGCCTCGCTGGAGTATTTGCTACTACCACCAAGATCTGCACCGACGGCGGCTCCAGGCAGGCTCACGCCCAGACCCTTCTGCGCCCACCGCCGCGACCCTCCTACTCGTCAGGGCTTCGCGGCCGGCCGCAAGGACCGGCCATGACTGCCAGACTGACGGCCGAGTATAGGCACGACGCTTCAGCGCCATCCATTTTCAGGGCTAGTTGCTTCGGCAGGTGAGTTGTTACACACTCCTTAGCGGATTCCGACTTCCATGGCCACCGTCCTGCTGTCTTAAGCAACCAACGCCTTTCATGGTTTCCCATGAGCGTCGATTCGGGCGCCTTAACTCGGCGTTTGGTTCATCCCACAGCGCCAGTTCTGCTTACCAAAAGTGGCCCACTTGGCACTCCGATCC
>NW_026047416.1:135000-140000 GCF_023864345.2 Schistocerca serialis cubense
TCACAGACCTGTTATTGCTCAATCTCGTGCGGCTAGAAGCCGCCTGTCCCTCTAAGAAGAAAAGTAATCGCTGACAGCACGAAGGATGTCACGCGACTAGTTAGCAGGCTAGAGTCTCGTTCGTTATCGGAATTAACCAGACAAATCGCTCCACCAACTAAGAACGGCCATGCACCACCACCCACCGAATCAAGAAAGAGCTATCAATCTGTCAATCCTTCCGGTGTCCGGGCCTGGTGAGGTTTCCCGTGTTGAGTCAAATTAAGCCGCAGGCTCCACTCCTGGTGGTGCCCTTCCGTCAATTCCTTTAAGTTTCAGCTTTGCAACCATACTTCCCCCGGAACCCAAAAGCTTTGGTTTCCCGGAGGCTGCCCGCCGAGTCATCGGAGGAACTGCGGCGGATCGCTGGCTGGCATCGTTTATGGTTAGAACTAGGGCGGTATCTGATCGCCTTCGAACCTCTAACTTTCGTTCTTGATTAATGAAAACATACTTGGCAAATGCTTTCGCTTCTGTTCGTCTTGCGACGATCCAAGAATTTCACCTCTAACGTCGCAATACGAATGCCCCCGCCTGTCCCTATTAATCATTACCTCGGGTTCCGAAAACCAACAAAATAGAACCGAGGTCCTATTCCATTATTCCATGCACACAGTATTCAGGCGGGCTTGCCTGCTTTAAGCACTCTAATTTGTTCAAAGTAAACGTGCCGGCCCACCGAGACACTCAATAAAGAGCACCCTGGTAGGATTTCAACGGGGTCCGCCTCGGGACGCACGAGCACGCACGAGGCGGTCGCACGCCTTCGGCTCGCCCCACCGGCAGGACGTCCCACGATACATGCCAGTTAAACACCGACGGGCGGTGAACCAACAGCGTGGGACACAAATCCAACTACGAGCTTTTTAACCGCAACAACTTTAATATACGCTATTGGAGCTGGAATTACCGCGGCTGCTGGCACCAGACTTGCCCTCCAATAGATACTCGTTAAAGGATTTAAAGTGTACTCATTCCGATTACGGGGCCTCGGATGAGTCCCGTATCGTTATTTTTCGTCACTACCTCCCCGTGCCGGGAGTGGGTAATTTGCGCGCCTGCTGCCTTCCTTGGATGTGGTAGCCGTTTCTCAGGCTCCCTCTCCGGAATCGAACCCTGATTCCCCGTTACCCGTTACAACCATGGTAGGCGCAGAACCTACCATCGACAGTTGATAAGGCAGACATTTGAAAGATGCGTCGCCGGTACGAGGACCGTGCGATCAGCCCAAAGTTATTCAGAGTCACCAAGGCAAACGGACCGGACGAGCCGACCGATTGGTTTTGATCTAATAAAAGCGTCCCTTCCATCTCTGGTCGGGACTCTGTTTGCATGTATTAGCTCTAGAATTACCACAGTTATCCAAGTAACGTGGGTACGATCTAAGGAACCATAACTGATTTAATGAGCCATTCGCGGTTTCACCTTAATGCGGCTTGTACTGAGACATGCATGGCTTAATCTTTGAGACAAGCATATGACTACTGGCAGGATCAACCAGGGAGCTGCGTCAACTAGAGCTGAGCAGCCGGCCGCCCGGGAGTGTGTCACGGGGGCCCGCGCAAACACGCAAGCGTCCGCTCAATTATTCTGCAAACAGGAGGAGGCTGAGCTCCCCTGCACAACACACCTCGAAACCCTCTCAGGTCCCGGCGGCGCGCAGCGCCGTCCTAAGTACTTGGTCGGGTTCGAGAGAGGCGCAATCGCCCGGAGTTAGGCGAGTAGACGCTTTAGGTGCGACCACCCGTGCTCCCAACTGAGCTTGCCGCTGCCGACAGAGGCCCGGGAGCGTGCTGTCGTGGCATTGCCGGCGGGAGACAACACGCGCCACCTACGGTGACCGGCAGCTCCAACGCCAGCGCCACAGAAGGACAAAAGCCCCACTTGGGTGCCGAAGCGAACTCTCCCAGCACAGCGCACGCGCCAACACGTCCGCACAGCTGCGATACAAACCACCTGCGAGAACCGCTGGGGCGACCGAGCAGCAGACGGCGTCGCGGCGCCGAGCGCCGGGCGGCGGCGCATCCTCAGCGCACACAGTCCTCAATCGGACCAGCACACTGCAGATGGCCACCGCGCTTCGCACCGGGCCCGCGAGGACCTGCTTTGGCCGCAAGGCGCCGCGAGCAGGGGGCGCCGGCGCGCAGCTGCGCCGCCTGCCGCGTCCGTCGGCCGGCGCGCCTGCCACTGGCCGCCCCCACCAGCCGGCTGTAGCGCGTGCGCCCACGCACCGCGCTGCCAGCACGCCGGGCGGCCCCCCCTCACCGGCCGGGGACGGTCCCACCCAGCCACCGCCGCGTATCGCCTCACACCCAGATCCCCTTTCACGTTCGTGGGCATGGTGGGTCCCCTTTCACGTTCGTGGGCATGGTGGGTATCCCTGAAACAACCGGTTAATAGCTCGACCGATCGTCGCCAACACTGATTCACCTCTAGCGAGAACAACCGCACCACAACGGGTTACCTGTTGTTCATTTGCGTAACGTCACCAGCAAACGTAGACGTCCATCGCCATTTGCAACGAGTATTGCATGCCTGTGTCAGGTGTCACAACACACTACGTCTGCCCACATAGACGCAACAACATGTGCACGCCTCGAGAACACGTGGAAGGTAGCCCCCGTACGTATGCGGTGTCCATTGCGCGAACGACTGTCAGCCGGCCTCTGCAGGATGTCGCAGATGTGGAACGCGGTGCAACATGCTATCACGGTGTGTGAGAAGAGACGACTACGTCCGAATACACGCTCCACTACATCAACAGACTGCTCATGCTGATCGCCATCCAGGGCGTCCGTTCCTCCCACACGTCTGAATGGCGTACCACACTGCAATCCAGCTCTTATAGGGAGACGACACGTAGCTGCGTGCACAATATTTGGACTGTATGGTCTGCCGTTGCTAGGCGCAGTCGTCGTACGGTCACACATGTGCCACGATGTATCATTCAGTACATACGGACCAATGTGCAGTACAGTTTGTGGGTTTTGCGTACATCGGCGGACAGGTGACAGGCCGTACCACAAAGTAGGCTGAGTACGTCGGCATGCGAAGGGCATTGAACATGCAAACTTCTCAACGACCAGCTTGCGAAGGCAGGGGGGAAGGGGGGGGGGGGCATGTACGTCCTGCTGCTATCCACATTACAGTGTATAGCAGGAGCATGTGGAAAGTCAGCAACACCTGCAAGGTGTTTAACATGACGCGATACACAGGGGACCGGGCAGTGCGAATAGCGAACTATATTGCGAGGGTTGCGGTTAGGCAACACTACACTAATTTAACGAGTTGCATAACAATTACAGAGCAGGTTCAGCGACAACGTGCGTCAGGTTAAGGCGCAATATAGGTTAGGTTAAGGCACAACATGGGTTACGTTAAAGCACAAATTAGGTTACGTTAAAGCACAAATTAGGTTACGTTAAAGCACAAATTAGGTTACGTTAAAGCACAAATTAGGTTACGTTAAAGCACAAATTAGGTTACGTTAAAGCACAAATTAGGTTACGTTAAAGCACAAATTAGGTTACGTTAAAGCACAAATTAGGTTACGTTAAAGCACAAATTAGGTTACGTTAAAGCACAAATTAGGTTACGTTAAAGCACAAATTAGGTTACGTTAAAGCACAAATTGGGTTACGTTAAGGCACAACATGGGTTACGTTAAGGCACAACATGGGTTACGTTAAGGCACAACATGGGTTACGTTAAGGCACAACATGGGTTACGTTAAGGCACAACATGGGTTACGTTAAGGCACAACATGGGTTACGTTAAGGCACAACATGGGTTACGTTAAGGCACAACATGGGTTACGTTAAGGCACAACATGGGTTACGTTGAGGCACAACATGGGTTACGTTGAGGCACAACATGGGTTACGTTGAGGCACAACATGGGTTACGTTGAGGCACAACATGGGTTACGTTGAGGCACAACATGGGTTACGTTAAGGCACAACATGGGTTACGTTAAGGCACAACATGGGTTACGTTGAGGCACAACATGGGTTACGTTGAGGCACAACATGGGTTACGTTGAGGCACAACATGGGTTACGTTGAGGCACAACATGGGTTACGTTGAGGCACAACATGGGTTACGTTGAGGCACAACATGGGTTACGTTGAGGCACAACATGGGTTACGTTGAGGCACAACATGGGTTACGTTGAGGCACAACATGGGTTACGTTGAGGCACAACATGGGTTACGTTGAGGCACAACATGGGTTACGTTGAGGCACAACATGGGTTACGTTGAGGCACAACATGGGTTACGTTGAGGCACAACATGGGTTACGTTGAGGCACAACATGGGTTACGTTGAGGCACAACATGGGTTACGTTGAGGCACAACATGGGTTACGTTGAGGCACAAATTAGGTTACGTTGAGGCACAAATTAGGTTACGTTGAGGCACAAATTAGGTTACGTTGAGGCACAAATTAGGTTAGGTTAAGGTACAATATGGGTTAGGTTAAGGTACAATATGGGTTAGGTTAAGGTACAATATGGGTTAGGTTAAGGTACAATATGGGTTAGGTTAAGGTACAATATGGGTTAGGTTAAGGCACAACATGGGTTAGGTTAAGGCACAACATGGGTTAGGTTAAGGCACAACATGGGTTAGGTTAAGGCACAACATGGGTTAGGTTAAGGCACAACATGGGTTAGGTTAAGGCACAACATGGGTTAGGTTAAGGCACAACATGGGTTAGGTTAAGGCACAACATGGGTTAGGTTAAGGCACAACATAGGTTAGGTTAAGGCACAACATAGGTTAGGTTAAGGCACAACATAGGTTAGGTTAAGGCACAACATAGGTTAGGTTAAGGCACAACATAGGTTAGGTTAAGGCACAACATAGGTTAGGTTAGGGCACAACATAGGTTAGGTTAAGGCACAACATAGGTTAGGTTAAGGCACAACGTAGGTTAGGTTAAGGCACAACATAGGTTAGG
>NW_026047416.1:145000-147500 GCF_023864345.2 Schistocerca serialis cubense
CAGGCTGGCCCTATCTTCTTCAGCGCCAGGAGACGGGACCGACGGAGGGTCGGACCCATCCATCGGCAAGATGGAATGCCAAGGCCCCCCTGGGCAACAGGAGCGTGGAAGTATCCCAGGGGGGTGTCCGCCGGAAGGCGGAACCATCTCCTGACGGCGGCCCGGATGGTGACGTCGGCCGACTTCAATGCACCCACCCGGGTGCGGCTGAGGGCCAGCCCGTGGTACAGGCCAGGGAGAAGTACGTTGGTGAGAGCGTGGAGGCGCTGTTGCGGCTTCAGCGGAGCTCGGGAGATGACGTCCAGCTGCTCCACCAGGTGGCGACGTGGATTGAAGACGCAGCGACCCGCCGTGGAAAATTGCAGCCCCAGGTACCGGAAGGTTTCACCCACACGCAGGGCAGGCATGGTGGTATTGCCTGCTGTGAAGGTGACATTGCTGTCCACCTTCACCTTCTTCTCGCGCCCTGACGCGACTAAGGCGAGGGTGAAACACTTCCGGGCGTTGATCTGCAGCCCCAGGTGGGCGAGGGCTGCGGTAGCTGCGTCGATGAGGGACTGCAAGCCCCTCGGGGTCGCTGCAAACAGCAAGACGTCATCTGCAAAGGCCGCAGCGTTGACTCTGCGACCGAGGATCCGAGCTCCGATGTGGGAGGGCAGTTGGCCTAAAACGTAGTCCACCGCAAAGTTGAACAGGAGGGGGGAGAGGGGATCGCCCTGGCGAACGCCCCGTGCTGGCTGCACAGACACGCCCACGCCGGCGCCGTCCGCTATCACTGTCGTGCTGCCCTCGTAGCACCGCTCGACGTACTCGACAAAGCAATCCGGTAGGCCATGCGCCTTCAGCACAGGGCGAAGGGCAGCATGATCCACCGAATCGAATGCCTTCGAAACGTCGATCGATGCCACAAAGACAGAGCGGCAGGAGCGAACTGCGTCGGTGAGAGCAGTGTCCAAGATGAAAGTATTTTCCAACATCCCATCCCGAGGGATGAATGCCCGCTGACGTTCGTCCACAGCACAAGCGCGCATCAGGCGTGACGCGAGAACCTTGTGAAAGGTCCGCGCCAACACCGAGCAGACCGTAATGGGGCGAAAGTCAGCGGGGGATGTTGGTGCAGCCGTTTTCGGGAGAAGGGACGTCCGCGCGCGAAGCAGGCGTTCCGGGAGGGCGCGGGCCAGAAGGAAGAGATTCATCACTTTCACCAGGACTTCGTGCGGCAGGCGCCGCAACTCCGCTGGGGTAAGGCCGTCCGGCCCGGCCGCTGATCCCCTGGGCGGCAACGCGGCGGCGACCTCCTCATGTGTGACCGGCCCCCATAGGCACTCAAGAGCGACAGGCTCCGAGTGCGGGAGGAGGCGGTCACGAATGAAGCCCGCGGTGGAGACGGGCTTCTTTGTGAAGAGGTCCGCCCAGAAGTCCAGCAGACCAGGGATGGCAGGTGGCGGCTGGAGCAGGGTGCCATCCAAGAGGCCGCGCACGCAACGTGCACGCGACCGTCGGAAGGCATCCTGCGTTCTCGCGTACTCCCAGCGGCGCCGCTTGCGCTTCTGCGTCGGCGGCGCGGCAGGCGGCCGCTTCGATGGTTGGCGCGGCCGCTGTGTCCTGGTGATCGATCTCTCCCCTCTGGACCCGACCGACGCAAGGGCATCCGGGAGCATGCCCAGGATGACATCGGGCGGCGTGCCCCGCCCCAGACCTATGACACGATCCAGGGCAGAGAAACGCTGGGCGGAAGCGGGTAGCCCCGCCAGATGCTCCCAGATGGCGGCGTCAGTCTGCCCCTCCGGCGGCGGCCCGGTGGTGTCGGCCGCGAAGTCCTCGGCTGCGTCGACGGGCGGCGCAGCGGCCTCGCCCGCGTCTGGCAGCGGGCTCGCTGCTCCCCGGCGGGACGCCGGCTCTTCCCCCCGACCGATCTCAAGCGCCTCCATGAATTGGCGGACAAGCTGCTTGTGGGCAGCTTGCCGCCGTCGGCACTTGATTGCCTCAAGCGTTCGGTCGGGGAACATCCTGATGAGCTCTTGATTTACAAAGAAGAACCGGGCGTCCCTCTCGAGGAACAGTTCGGCCTCCGCCTTGGCGAGCGACAGGACTTCTTCCTCCGTCCACCTCGCGCGATGCCTCTCCGTGACGATCTCCGCGTTGGCGGCCGCAAGGTGTTGGCGGCGGCGATGGACCCCGAGACCGTTCTTGGTGGTAAAGCTGCGGTGGCACTCACTACAGGCGTATACAGCTGCAAAAGTTACAAGATTTTCGGCACGGCCGGTTGGCCGGCTAGGTGCTGGGGGAGTTGGGGTGGCACCTTCAGCGGAAGGGCCACCACTTTTTCTCTGAATACTGCCCCCAACTAAAAAAGGGATAGTGCGAGGGGGGGCTGGTAACCCCCCCAAGCCCCTGGTGCGGTCTTCCACTCTGCGAAAATCAGCGGGCCCACGAGAAGGGGAGAAGACCGCAGGAGAGGAGAGGCTAAGAGGGCTAGGCCCATGTATTGCGCATCACT
>NW_026047416.1:152500-157500 GCF_023864345.2 Schistocerca serialis cubense
ACAACTTTAATATACGCTATTGGAGCTGGAATTACCGCGGCTGCTGGCACCAGACTTGCCCTCCAATAGATACTCGTTAAAGGATTTAAAGTGTACTCATTCCGATTACGGGGCCTCGGATGAGTCCCGTATCGTTATTTTTCGTCACTACCTCCCCGTGCCGGGAGTGGGTAATTTGCGCGCCTGCTGCCTTCCTTGGATGTGGTAGCCGTTTCTCAGGCTCCCTCTCCGGAATCGAACCCTGATTCCCCGTTACCCGTTACAACCATGGTAGGCGCAGAACCTACCATCGACAGTTGATAAGGCAGACATTTGAAAGATGCGTCGCCGGTACGAGGACCGTGCGATCAGCCCAAAGTTATTCAGAGTCACCAAGGCAAACGGACCGGACGAGCCGACCGATTGGTTTTGATCTAATAAAAGCGTCCCTTCCATCTCTGGTCGGGACTCTGTTTGCATGTATTAGCTCTAGAATTACCACAGTTATCCAAGTAACGTGGGTACGATCTAAGGAACCATAACTGATTTAATGAGCCATTCGCGGTTTCACCTTAATGCGGCTTGTACTGAGACATGCATGGCTTAATCTTTGAGACAAGCATATGACTACTGGCAGGATCAACCAGGGAGCTGCGTCAACTAGAGCTGAGCAGCCGGCCGCCCGGGAGTGTGTCCCGGGGGCCCGCGCAAACACGCAAGCGTCCGCTCAATTATTCTGCAAACAGGAGGAGGCTGAGCTCCCCTGCACAACACACCTCGAAACCCTCTCAGGTCCCGGCGGCGCGCAGCGCCGTCCTAAGTACTTGGTCGGGTTCGAGAGAGGCGCAATCGCCCGGAGTTAGGCGAGTAGACGCTTTAGGTGCGACCACCCGTGCTCCCAACTGAGCTTGCCGCTGCCGACAGAGGCCCGGGAGCGTGCTGTCGTGGCATTGCCGGCGGGAGACAACACGCGCCACCTACGGTGACCGGCAGCTCCAACGCCAGCGCCACAGAAGGACAAAAGCCCCACTTGGGTGCCGAAGCGAACTCTCCCAGCACAGCGCACGCGCCAACACGTCCGCACAGCTGCGATACAAACCACCTGCGAGAACCGCTGGGGCGACCGAGCAGCAGACGGCGTCGCGGCGCCGAGCGCCGGGCGGCGGCGCATCCTCAGCGCACACAGTCCTCAATCGGACCAGCACACTGCAGATGGCCACCGCGCTTCGCACCGGGCCCGCGAGGACCTGCTTTGGCCGCAAGGCGCCGCGAGCAGGGGGCGCCGGCGCGCAGCTGCGCCGCCTGCCGCGTCCGTCGGCCGGCGCGCCTGCCACTGGCCGCCCCCACCAGCCGGCTGTAGCGCGTGCGCCCACGCACCGCGCTGCCAGCACGCCGGGCGGCCCCCCCTCACCGGCCGGGGACGGTCCCACCCAGCCACCGCCGCGTATCGCCTCACACCCAGATCCCCTTTCACGTTCGTGGGCATGGTGGGTCCCCTTTCACGTTCGTGGGCATGGTGGGTATCCCTGAAACAACCGGTTAATAGCTCGACCGATCGTCGCCAACACTGATTCACCTCTAGCGAGAACAACCGCACCACAACGGGTTACCTGTTGTTCATTTGCGTAACGTCACCAGCAAACGTAGACGTCCATCGCCATTTGCAACGAGTATTGCATGCCTGTGTCAGGTGTCACAACACACTACGTCTGCCCACATAGACGCAACAACATGTGCACGCCTCGAGAACACGTGGAAGGTAGCCCCCGTACGTATGCGGTGTCCATTGCGCGAACGACTGTCAGCCGGCCTCTGCAGGATGTCGCAGATGTGGAACGCGGTGCAACATGCTATCACGGTGTGTGAGAAGAGACGACTACGTCCGAATACACGCTCCACTACATCAACAGACTGCTCATGCTGATCGCCATCCAGGGCGTCCGTTCCTCCCACACGTCTGAATGGCGTACCACACTGCAATCCAGCTCTTATAGGGAGACGACACGTAGCTGCGTGCACAATATTTGGACTGTATGGTCTGCCGTTGCTAGGCGCAGTCGTCGTACGGTCACACATGTGCCACGATGTATCATTCAGTACATACGGACCAATGTGCAGTACAGTTTGTGGGTTTTGCGTACATCGGCGGACAGGTGACAGGCCGTACCACAACGTAGGCTGAGTACGTCGGCATGCGAAGGGCATTGAACATGCAAACTTCTCAACGACCAGCTTGCGAAGGCAGGGGGGAAGGGGGGGGGGGGGCATGTACGTCCTGCTGCTATCCACATTACAGTGTATAGCAGGAGCATGTGGAAAGTCAGCAACACCTGCAAGGTGTTTAACATGACGCGATACACAGGGGACCGGGCAGTGCGAATAGCGAACTATATTGCGAGGGTTGCGGTTAGGCAACACTACACTAATTTAACGAGTTGCATAACAATTACAGAGCAGGTTCAGCGACAACGTGCGTCAGGTTAAGGCGCAATATAGGTTAGGTTAAGGCACAACATGGGTTACGTTAAAGCACAAATTAGGTTACGTTAAAGCACAAATTAGGTTACGTTAAAGCACAAATTAGGTTACGTTAAAGCACAAATTAGGTTACGTTAAAGCACAAATTAGGTTACGTTAAAGCACAAATTAGGTTACGTTAAAGCACAAATTAGGTTACGTTAAAGCACAAATTAGGTTACGTTAAAGCACAAATTAGGTTACGTTAAAGCACAAATTAGGTTACGTTAAAGCACAAATTAGGTTACGTTAAAGCACAAATTAGGTTACGTTAAAGCACAAATTGGGTTACGTTAAGGCACAACATGGGTTACGTTAAGGCACAACATGGGTTACGTTAAGGCACAACATGGGTTACGTTAAGGCACAACATGGGTTACGTTAAGGCACAACATGGGTTACGTTAAGGCACAATATGGGTTACGTTAAGGCACAACATGGGTTACGTTAAGGCACAACATGGGTTACGTTAAGGCACAACATGGGTTACGTTGAGGCACAACATGGGTTACGTTGAGGCACAACATGGGTTACGTTGAGGCACAACATGGGTTACGTTGAGGCACAACATGGGTTACGTTAAGGCACAACATGGGTTACGTTGAGGCACAACATGGGTTACGTTGAGGCACAACATGGGTTACGTTGAGGCACAACATGGGTTACGTTGAGGCACAACATGGGTTACGTTGAGGCACAACATGGGTTACGTTGAGGCACAACATGGGTTACGTTGAGGCACAACATGGGTTACGTTGAGGCACAACATGGGTTACGTTGAGGCACAACATGGGTTACGTTGAGGCACAACATGGGTTACGTTGAGGCACAACATGGGTTACGTTGAGGCACAACATGGGTTACGTTGAGGCACAACATGGGTTACGTTGAGGCACAACATGGGTTACGTTGAGGCACAACATGGGTTACGTTGAGGCACAACATGGGTTACGTTGAGGCACAAATTAGGTTACGTTGAGGCACAAATTAGGTTACGTTGAGGCACAAATTAGGTTACGTTGAGGCACAAATTAGGTTAGGTTAAGGTACAATATGGGTTAGGTTAAGGTACAATATGGGTTAGGTTAAGGTACAATATGGGTTAGGTTAAGGTACAATATGGGTTAGGTTAAGGTACAATATGGGTTAGGTTAAGGCACAACATGGGTTAGGTTAAGGCACAACATGGGTTAGGTTAAGGCACAACATGGGTTAGGTTAAGGCACAACATGGGTTAGGTTAAGGCACAACATGGGTTAGGTTAAGGCACAACATGGGTTAGGTTAAGGCACAACATGGGTTAGGTTAAGGCACAACATGGGTTAGGTTAAGGCACAACATAGGTTAGGTTAAGGCACAACATAGGTTAGGTTAAGGCACAACATAGGTTAGGTTAAGGCACAACATAGGTTAGGTTAAGGCACAACATAGGTTAGGTTAAGGCACAACATAGGTTAGGTTAGGGCACAACATAGGTTAGGTTAAGGCACAACATAGGTTAGGTTAAGGCACAACGTAGGTTAGGTTAAGGCACAACATAGGTTAGGTTAAGGCACAACATATGTTAGGTTAAGGCACAACATAGGTTAGGTTAAGGCACAACATAGGTTAGGTTAAGGCACAACATAGGTTAGGTTAAGGCACAACATAGGTTAGGTTAAGGCACAACATAGGTTAGGTTAAGGCACAACATAGGTTAGGTTAAGGCACAACATAGGTTAGGTTAAGGCACAACATAGGTTAGGTTAAGGCACAACGTAGGTTAGGTTAAGGTACAACGTAGGTTAGGTTAAGGTACAACGTAGGTTAGGTTAAGGTACAACGTAGGTTAAGGTACAACGTAGGTTAGGTTAAGGCGCAATGTAGGTTAGGTTAAGGTACGATATAGCTGAGGTTAAGGTACAATATCGCTTAGGTTAAGGTACACATTGTTGTAGGGAAAGGTGTATTTGGGGGGGGGGGGGCGGCAGGTTCGTTGATAGTGATTATCGTAAGTGCATGCCTGCGGGATCATCCGATTTGTCACGTCAGGATGCACTTGTGGCTCATGACAGGCGGCGCTCCGATTCCAAGGTTATGGCAGATGTGTGTCTTTCATTCCTGCCATTGTTTGTGTACTGTGACAGGAGGCAGTATTGTGATGTTGGGTGCACCCCTGTGTAGGACATGTGTGGGTGTTCGTGGCTTAACTGAGCAATGGCGGATGTCGGAAGGGTGGGATATTCTGTTTTGTGGGTGGACCTCCCGGTCTGGTTATGATAGTGTGGATTGTGTAATGTGGCGGAGAGGATGCACCGGATGTTCTTCCATGCTGGTGGTTAGATATTGTGTGTGTGCCTGTTAGAGGCAGAGAGTAGTGTGTGATAGTGTCTGGCTGACGTGTGGTTCTCATTGTGTGCAGAGTCTTTCAGCATGTATAGGGACGGTTGTATATATTATCTGTATTCTGATGGCTCTGCATCTATTACTAATCAGTGCCGTGTATACGGTTACTCTGGTTCCAG
>NW_026047416.1:165000-170000 GCF_023864345.2 Schistocerca serialis cubense
CGGGCTTGCCTGCTTTAAGCACTCTAATTTGTTCAAAGTAAACGTGCTGGCCCACCGAGACACTCAATAAAGAGCACCCTGGTAGGATTTCAACGGGGTCCGCCTCGGGACGCACGAGCACGCACGAGGCGGTCGCACGCCTTCGGCTCGCCCCACCGGCAGGACGTCCCACGATACATGCCAGTTAAACACCGACGGGCGGTGAACCAACAGCGTGGGACACAAATCCAACTACGAGCTTTTTAACCGCAACAACTTTAATATACGCTATTGGAGCTGGAATTACCGCGGCTGCTGGCACCAGACTTGCCCTCCAATAGATACTCGTTAAAGGATTTAAAGTGTACTCATTCCGATTACGGGGCCTCGGATGAGTCCCGTATCGTTATTTTTCGTCACTACCTCCCCGTGCCGGGAGTGGGTAATTTGCGCGCCTGCTGCCTTCCTTGGATGTGGTAGCCGTTTCTCAGGCTCCCTCTCCGGAATCGAACCCTGATTCCCCGTTACCCGTTACAACCATGGTAGGCGCAGAACCTACCATCGACAGTTGATAAGGCAGACATTTGAAAGATGCGTCGCCGGTACGAGGACCGTGCGATCAGCCCAAAGTTATTCAGAGTCACCAAGGCAAACGGACCGGACGAGCCGACCGATTGGTTTTGATCTAATAAAAGCGTCCCTTCCATCTCTGGTCGGGACTCTGTTTGCATGTATTAGCTCTAGAATTACCACAGTTATCCAAGTAACGTGGGTACGATCTAAGGAACCATAACTGATTTAATGAGCCATTCGCGGTTTCACCTTAATGCGGCTTGTACTGAGACATGCATGGCTTAATCTTTGAGACAAGCATATGACTACTGGCAGGATCAACCAGGGAGCTGCGTCAACTAGAGCTGAGCAGCCGGCCGCCCGGGAGTGTGTCCCGGGGGCCCGCGCGAACACGCAAGCGTCCGCTCAATTATTCTGCAAACAGGAGGAGGCTGAGCTCCCCTGCACAACACACCTCGAAACCCTCTCAGGTCCCGGCGGCGCGCAGCGCCGTCCTAAGTACTTGGTCGGGTTCGAGAGAGGCGCAATCGCCCGGAGTTAGGCGAGTAGACGCGTTAGGTGCGACCACCCGTGCTCCCAACTGAGCTTGCCGCTGCCGACAGAGGCCCGGGAGCGTGCTGTCGTGGCATTGCCGGCGGGAGACAACACGCGCCACCTACGGTGACCGGCAGCTCCAACGCCAGCGCCACAGAAGGACAAAAGCCCCACTTGGGTGCCGAAGCGAACTCTCCCAGCACAGCGCACGCGCCAACACGTCCGCACAGCTGCGATACAAACCACCTGCGAGAACCGCTGGGGCGACCGAGCAGCAGACGGCGTCGCGGCGCCGAGCGCCGGGCGGCGGCGCATCCTCAGCGCACACAGTCCTCAATCGGACCAGCACACTGCAGATGGCCACCGCGCTTCGCACCGGGCCCGCGAGGACCTGCTTTGGCCGCAAGGCGCCGCGAGCAGGGGGCGCCGGCGCGCAGCTGCGCCGCCTGCCGCGTCCGTCGGCCGGCGCGCCTGCCACTGGCCGCCCCCACCAGCCGGCTGTAGCGCGTGCGCCCACGCACCGCGCTGCCAGCACGCCGGGCGGCCCCCCCTCACCGGCCGGGGACGGTCCCACCCAGCCACCGCCGCGTATCGCCTCACACCCAGATCCCCTTTCACGTTCGTGGGCATGGTGGGTCCCCTTTCACGTTCGTGGGCATGGTGGGTATCCCTGAAACAACCGGTTAATAGCTCGACCGATCGTCGCCAACACTGATTCACCTCTAGCGAGAACAACCGCACCACAACGGGTTACCTGTTGTTCATTTGCGTAACGTCACCAGCAAACGTAGACGTCCATCGCCATTTGCAACGAGTATTGCATGCCTGTGTCAGGTGTCACAACACACTACGTCTGCCCACATAGACGCAACAACATGTGCACGCCTCGAGAACACGTGGAAGGTAGCCCCCGTACGTATGCGGTGTCCATTGCGCGAACGACTGTCAGCCGGCCTCTGCAGGATGTCGCAGATGTGGAACGCGGTGCAACATGCTATCACGGTGTGTGAGAAGAGACGACTACGTCCGAATACACGCTCCACTACATCAACAGACTGCTCATGCTGATCGCCATCCAGGGCGTCCGTTCCTCCCACACGTCTGAATGGCGTACCACACTGCAATCCAGCTCTTATAGGGAGACGACACGTAGCTGCGTGCACAATATTTGGACTGTATGGTCTGCCGTTGCTAGGCGCAGTCGTCGTACGGTCACACATGTGCCACGATGTATCATTCAGTACATACGGACCAATGTGCAGTACAGTTTGTGGGTTTTGCGTACATCGGCGGACAGGTGACAGGCCGTACCACAACGTAGGCTGAGTACGTCGGCATGCGAAGGGCATTGAACATGCAAACTTCTCAACGACCAGCTTGCGAAGGCAGGGGGGAAGGGGGGGGGGGGCATGTACGTCCTGCTGCTATCCACATTACAGTGTATAGCAGGAGCATGTGGAAAGTCAGCAACACCTGCAAGGTGTTTAACATGACGCGATACACAGGGGACCGGGCAGTGCGAATAGCGAACTATATTGCGAGGGTTGCGGTTAGGCAACACTACACTAATTTAACGAGTTGCATAACAATTACAGAGCAGGTTCAGCGACAACGTGCGTCAGGTTAAGGCGCAATATAGGTTAGGTTAAGGCACAACATGGGTTACGTTAAAGCACAAATTAGGTTACGTTAAAGCACAAATTAGGTTACGTTAAAGCACAAATTAGGTTACGTTAAAGCACAAATTAGGTTACGTTAAAGCACAAATTAGGTTACGTTAAAGCACAAATTAGGTTACGTTAAAGCACAAATTAGGTTACGTTAAAGCACAAATTAGGTTACGTTAAAGCACAAATTAGGTTACGTTAAAGCACAAATTAGGTTACGTTAAAGCACAAATTAGGTTACGTTAAAGCACAAATTAGGTTACGTTAAAGCACAAATTAGGTTACGTTAAAGCACAAATTAGGTTACGTTAAAGCACAAATTGGGTTACGTTAAGGCACAACATGGGTTACGTTAAGGCACAACATGGGTTACGTTAAGGCACAACATGGGTTACGTTAAGGCACAACATGGGTTACGTTAAGGCACAACATGGGTTACGTTAAGGCACAACATGGGTTACGTTAAGGCACAACATGGGTTACGTTAAGGCACAACATGGGTTACGTTAAGGCACAACATGGGTTACGTTAAGGCACAACATGGGTTACGTTGAGGCACAACATGGGTTACGTTGAGGCACAACATGGGTTACGTTGAGGCACAACATGGGTTACGTTAAGGCACAACATGGGTTACGTTAAGGCGCAACATGGGTTACGTTGAGGCACAACATGGGTTACGTTGAGGCACAACATGGGTTACGTTGAGGCACAACATGGGTTACGTTGAGGCACAACATGGGTTACGTTGAGGCACAACATGGGTTACGTTGAGGCACAACATGGGTTACGTTGAGGCACAACATGGGTTACGTTGAGGCACAACATGGGTTACGTTGAGGCACAACATGGGTTACGTTGAGGCACAACATGGGTTACGTTGAGGCACAACATGGGTTACGTTGAGGCACAACATGGGTTACGTTGAGGCACAACATGGGTTACGTTGAGGCACAACATGGGTTACGTTGAGGCACAACATGGGTTACGTTGAGGCACAACATGGGTTACGTTGAGGCACAACATGGGTTACGTTGAGGCACAAATTAGGTTACGTTGAGGCACAAATTAGGTTACGTTGAGGCACAAATTAGGTTACGTTGAGGCACAAATTAGGTTAGGTTAAGGTACAATATGGGTTAGGTTAAGGTACAATATGGGTTAGGTTAAGGTACAATATGGGTTAGGTTAAGGTACAATATGGGTTAGGTTAAGGTACAATATGGGTTAGGTTAAGGCACAACATGGGTTAGGTTAAGGCACAACATGGGTTAGGTTAAGGCACAACATGGGTTAGGTTAAGGCACAACATGGGTTAGGTTAAGGCACAACATGGGTTAGGTTAAGGCACAACATGGGTTAGGTTAAGGCACAACATGGGTTAGGTTAAGGCACAACATGGGTTAGGTTAAGGCACAACATGGGTTAGGTTAAGGCACAACATGGGTTAGGTTAAGGCACAACATAGGTTAGGTTAAGGCACAACATAGGTTAGGTTAAGGCACAACATAGGTTAGGTTAAGGCACAACATAGGTTAGGTTAAGGCACAACATAGGTTAGGTTAGGGCACAACATAGGTTAGGTTAAGGCACAACATAGGTTAGGTTAAGGCACAACGTAGGTTAGGTTAAGGCACAACATAGGTTAGGTTAAGGCACAACATATGTTAGGTTAAGGCACAACATAGGTTAGGTTAAGGCACAACATAGGTTAGGTTAAGGCACAACATAGGTTAGGTTAAGGCACAACATAGGTTAGGTTAAGGCACAACATAGGTTAGGTTAAGGCACAACATAGGTTAGGTTAAGGCACAACATAGGTTAGGTTAAGGCACAACATAGGTTAGGTTAAGGCACAACGTAGGTTAGGTTAAGGTACAACGTAGGTTAGGTTAAGGTACAACGTAGGTTAGGTTAAGGTACAACGTAGGTTAGGTTAAGGTACAACGTAGGTTAAGGTACAACGTAGGTTAGGTTAAGGCGCAATGTAGGTTAGGTTAAGGTACGATATAGCTGAGGTTAAGGTACAATATCGCTTAGGTTAAGGTACACATTGTTGTAGGGAAAGGTGTATTTGGGGGGGGGGGGGCGGCAGGTTCGTTGATAGTGATTATCGTAAGTGCATGCCTGCGGGATCATCCGATTTGTCACGTCAGGATGCACTTGTGGCTCATGACAGGCGGCGCTCCGATTCCAAGGTTATGGCAGATGTGTGTCTTTCATTCCTGCCATTGTTTGTGTACTGTG
>NW_026047416.1:175000-177500 GCF_023864345.2 Schistocerca serialis cubense
GAAGTGGTAGTTTGTATTGTGCTGTTCCTACTCGTGCTATTTTGTGCATGATGTTTTGCGCTCTTTGAGTTGCGACGGTGACGTGATCAAGAAAATTCCTCCTTTCGTCTAGCTGAACACCTAAATATCTAGAAACAGTACTGCGCTGGATTGAAATGTCATTCATTTTAATTACAGGATTTCTGGTAAGAGACAATTTCCCTTTCAACAACAGATACGTTGTTTTATGTGCTGCTACTGTTAATTTATTAGTAGTACACCACTGTTGCAATCTGTTTAGAACTCGACATGTTTTCTGTTCAAGTCTATATCTGGAATCTTCAGACACTACCACCAGTACATCGTCTGCATATGCTACTACACCATCTACATCATCTGCCACTTCAAGTTGTTGCAGTAGAGGCTCTATCATCACATCCCAAAATATAGGTCCACATACTGACCCTTGTGGACAGCCTTTTGTGATCTTTTTAATTACTTTGCGGTTTCCTGCCGGCCATTCAACAGTACGACCCTTACAATAATCCAATAGACTATTGTAAAGGCATCTCGGAATCTGAAGGTCTCGTAATCTAGCAAACATTGCGGGCCACCATAAATTATCAAAAGCTCCCGCAATGTCTACCATGATGGCAATGGCAAGCTTACAGGGAGTTTCATCCACAATATTTAGTGCTTTGTTGATGGCGTCCTCCACGGATTTCCCTTTACGGAAACCGAATTGACACTGACTCAACCCTGACAGCTCCCTGTGTGACTGCAATCTGTCACATAAAAGACGCTCTTGAACTTTTGCCAAAGTATTTATCAGACATATAGGACGATAACTTTTGGGTTCCACCGAACTTTTATCCTCCCCTTTCTTGATTATTACTATTCGAGCAATTTTCCAAATCTCCGGCACCCTACCTAAAAGTAATGCATCATTTAATAGGGTAGTTAAGAATGGCACAAATTTAGTCACCATCATATGTAAAACCTCGGCAAGTACACCATCAGGGCCAGGTGATTTACCCTTCTTCAATCTATATACTGCTCTCACAACTTCTTCTTGTGCAAACGGGATAACAGGAGTGTCATTAAGATATTCTTCACTTAAAGCCGTCCTCAAATCATTGTGCTCTTCTGTATCCTCATTTATGCAATCATCAGGTAGGAGTGTCTTCAGCAGATATTCCGCTGAGTCCCTCCACCCTAATGTCATACTACCGTCACTCTTTTTTAGGGTTGACAGAACCACAGGCGATTTCACTTTCTCCGTTAATAATCTATATGGTTGTCCCCACATATTGAGTTGCATATATGTTTGTAAATATCTCTCCCAATGAATTCTTTTAGTCTCAAACAATCGGTTCTTATATTTTTCTTTTACTTCTCTATAGACAGTTAACCGTCTCTGCCTTTCCAGGTACCCTAGCGACCGCTGGTAGTGTCGTCTGGCAGCCCTCATTCTTCTTCGTAGGTTTTCCAATTCTGGCGTCCACGGCATCTCCTGTACTCCCTTACCTTTATTTACTGGTATCGCTGCTCGTTGTGCTTCCTGAAGCAACGCAGTTAATGCATGCGCCCTGAAGTCTACACTTCCTACAACGTTATCCAGAGGATTTGTATCCATAATTTCCCTCATCCTTTTCCAATTTGCACGTTTAATATCCAGTTTTATGACCGGTTCTAAATCTTCACTTTGGCCTCTTACATTTTGAGGAGTAATATCTACAAATATTGTATTATGATCACTAGTTGTACAGTGTTGTCGAACAGTCCATTCACTAACTTTACACATAGCAGCTCTATTCACTATCGTCACATCTATGTTTGTTGAAGCTCCCGCTCTATTTTCAAAAGTGCAAGGTTGTCCAGGTTTATTAACTACAAAAAGATCCATTTCAGCAATAACTTCTAACAGTTTTTGACCTCTTTCATCTGTTTCGTTACTATGCCAGACAGTAGCCTTAGCATTTGCATCTGCAGCTAGAATGAAGTTATGTCTTTGCCCATACAGTGCCGCAGCCTTCACCTTGTCAAGATAGGGTTCTATTTCGTGAGAATACTGCATGTATATGTTAGCGATTATCCACTTAGTAGATCCATCGGTAGCCTCGATCACTACACAGTGTTCATCACACAACTGCGCTACTTTTGTGATCACTATTGATCGATTTAGTACTATTATCACAGATAAAGGCACTTCAGAGCCCGATATTACTATTACACTAGGATCAAAATGAGTGACTTTTCCATTTCTTGTATGTGGCTCCTGAACACATATCATGTCAACCTTCGTCTCCTTGGCTACCCTCTGCACCTCTGCCATGACCAACTTGCTTCTCATAGCGTTAATCTGCATAATTTTCATATTACGGCTTTCTGGTATATACGTAGCTTTTAGAAGTCGGCAGAGACCAATCGAAATAGACACGCCCATACGCTTTAACAAAGTCTTTATATAAACGCTCTAAATCAAAGTTTTCCTGTCTCCGATTGTAGACTTGCTCTACTA
>NW_026047416.1:182500-187500 GCF_023864345.2 Schistocerca serialis cubense
TCCGAAAACCAACAAAATAGAACCGAGGTCCTATTCCATTATTCCATGCACACAGTATTCAGGCGGGCTTGCCTGCTTTAAGCACTCTAATTTGTTCAAAGTAAACGTGCCGGCCCACCGAGACACTCAATAAAGAGCACCCTGGTAGGATTTCAACGGGGTCCGCCTCGGGACGCACGAGCACGCACGAGGCGGTCGCACGCCTTCGGCTCGCCCCACCGGCAGGACGTCCCACGATACATGCCAGTTAAACACCGACGGGCGGTGAACCAACAGCGTGGGACACAAATCCAACTACGAGCTTTTTAACCGCAACAACTTTAATATACGCTATTGGAGCTGGAATTACCGCGGCTGCTGGCACCAGACTTGCCCTCCAATAGATACTCGTTAAAGGATTTAAAGTGTACTCATTCCGATTACGGGGCCTCGGATGAGTCCCGTATCGTTATTTTTCGTCACTACCTCCCCGTGCCGGGAGTGGGTAATTTGCGCGCCTGCTGCCTTCCTTGGATGTGGTAGCCGTTTCTCAGGCTCCCTCTCCGGAATCGAACCCTGATTCCCCGTTACCCGTTACAACCATGGTAGGCGCAGAACCTACCATCGACAGTTGATAAGGCAGACATTTGAAAGATGCGTCGCCGGTACGAGGACCGTGCGATCAGCCCAAAGTTATTCAGAGTCACCAAGGCAAACGGACCGGACGAGCCGACCGATTGGTTTTGATCTAATAAAAGCGTCCCTTCCATCTCTGGTCGGGACTCTGTTTGCATGTATTAGCTCTAGAATTACCACAGTTATCCAAGTAACGTGGGTACGATCTAAGGAACCATAACTGATTTAATGAGCCATTCGCGGTTTCACCTTAATGCGGCTTGTACTGAGACATGCATGGCTTAATCTTTGAGACAAGCATATGACTACTGGCAGGATCAACCAGGGAGCTGCGTCAACTAGAGCTGAGCAGCCGGCCGCCCGGGAGTGTGTCCCGGGGGCCCGCGCGAACACGCAAGCGTCCGCTCAATTATTCTGCAAACAGGAGGAGGCTGAGCTCCCCTGCACAACACACCTCGAAACCCTCTCAGGTCCCGGCGGCGCGCAGCGCCGTCCTAAGTACTTGGTCGGGTTCGAGAGAGGCGCAATCGCCCGGAGTTAGGCGAGTAGACGCTTTAGGTGCGACCACCCGTGCTCCCAACTGAGCTTGCCGCTGCCGACAGAGGCCCGGGAGCGTGCTGTCGTGGCATTGCCGGCGGGAGACAACACGCGCCACCTACGGTGACCGGCAGCTCCAACGCCAGCGCCACAGAAGGACAAAAGCCCCACTTGGGTGCCGAAGCGAACTCTCCCAGCACAGCGCACGCGCCAACACGTCCGCACAGCTGCGATACAAACCACCTGCGAGAACCGCTGGGGCGACCGAGCAGCAGACGGCGTCGCGGCGCCGAGCGCCGGGCGGCGGCGCATCCTCAGCGCACACAGTCCTCAATCGGACCAGCACACTGCAGATGGCCACCGCGCTTCGCACCGGGCCCGCGAGGACCTGCTTTGGCCGCAAGGCGCCGCGAGCAGGGGGCGCCGGCGCGCAGCTGCGCCGCCTGCCGCGTCCGTCGGCCGGCGCGCCTGCCACTGGCCGCCCCCACCAGCCGGCTGTAGCGCGTGCGCCCACGCACCGCGCTGCCAGCACGCCGGGCGGCCCCCCCTCACCGGCCGGGGACGGTCCCACCCAGCCACCGCCGCGTATCGCCTCACACCCAGATCCCCTTTCACGTTCGTGGGCATGGTGGGTCCCCTTTCACGTTCGTGGGCATGGTGGGTATCCCTGAAACAACCGGTTAATAGCTCGACCGATCGTCGCCAACACTGATTCACCTCTAGCGAGAACAACCGCACCACAACGGGTTACCTGTTGTTCATTTGCGTAACGTCACCAGCAAACGTAGACGTCCATCGCCATTTGCAACGAGTATTGCATGCCTGTGTCAGGTGTCACAACACACTACGTCTGCCCACATAGACGCAACAACATGTGCACGCCTCGAGAACACGTGGAAGGTAGCCCCCGTACGTATGCGGTGTCCATTGCGCGAACGACTGTCAGCCGGCCTCTGCAGGATGTCGCAGATGTGGAACGCGGTGCAACATGCTATCACGGTGTGTGAGAAGAGACGACTACGTCCGAATACACGCTCCACTACATCAACAGACTGCTCATGCTGATCGCCATCCAGGGCGTCCGTTCCTCCCACACGTCTGAATGGCGTACCACACTGCAATCCAGCTCTTATAGGGAGACGACACGTAGCTGCGTGCACAATATTTGGACTGTATGGTCTGCCGTTGCTAGGCGCAGTCGTCGTACGGTCACACATGTGCCACGATGTATCATTCAGTACATACGGACCAATGTGCAGTACAGTTTGTGGGTTTTGCGTACATCGGCGGACAGGTGACAGGCCGTACCACAACGTAGGCTGAGTACGTCGGCATGCGAAGGGCATTGAACATGCAAACTTCTCAACGACCAGCTTGCGAAGGCAGGGGGGAAGGGGGGGGGGGCATGTACGTCCTGCTGCTATCCACATTACAGTGTATAGCAGGAGCATGTGGAAAGTCAGCAACACCTGCAAGGTGTTTAACATGACGCGATACACAGGGGACCGGGCAGTGCGAATAGCGAACTATATTGCGAGGGTTGCGGTTAGGCAACACTACACTAATTTAACGAGTTGCATAACAATTACAGAGCAGGTTCAGCGACAACGTGCGTCAGGTTAAGGCGCAATATAGGTTAGGTTAAGGCACAACATGGGTTACGTTAAAGCACAAATTAGGTTACGTTAAAGCACAAATTAGGTTACGTTAAAGCACAAATTAGGTTACGTTAAAGCACAAATTAGGTTACGTTAAAGCACAAATTAGGTTACGTTAAAGCACAAATTAGGTTACGTTAAAGCACAAATTAGGTTACGTTAAAGCACAAATTAGGTTACGTTAAAGCACAAATTAGGTTACGTTAAAGCACAAATTAGGTTACGTTAAAGCACAAATTAGGTTACGTTAAAGCACAAATTAGGTTACGTTAAGGCACAAATTGGGTTACGTTAAGGCACAACATGGGTTACGTTAAGGCACAACATGGGTTACGTTAAGGCACAACATGGGTTACGTTAAGGCACAACATGGGTTACGTTAAGGCACAACATGGGTTACGTTAAGGCACAACATGGGTTACGTTAAGGCACAACATGGGTTACGTTAAGGCACAACATGGGTTACGTTAAGGCACAACATGGGTTACGTTAAGGCACAACATGGGTTACGTTAAGGCACAACATGGGTTACGTTAAGGCACAACATGGGTTACGTTGAGGCACAACATGGGTTACGTTGAGGCACAACATGGGTTACGTTGAGGCACAACATGGGTTACGTTGAGGCACAACATGGGTTACGTTAAGGCACAACATGGGTTACGTTAAGGCACAACATGGGTTACGTTGAGGCACAACATGGGTTACGTTGAGGCACAACATGGGTTACGTTGAGGCACAACATGGGTTACGTTGAGGCACAACATGGGTTACGTTGAGGCACAACATGGGTTACGTTGAGGCACAACATGGGTTACGTTGAGGCACAACATGGGTTACGTTGAGGCACAACATGGGTTACGTTGAGGCACAACATGGGTTACGTTGAGGCACAACATGGGTTACGTTGAGGCACAACATGGGTTACGTTGAGGCACAACATGGGTTACGTTGAGGCACAACATGGGTTACGTTGAGGCACAACATGGGTTACGTTGAGGCACAACATGGGTTACGTTGAGGCACAACATGGGTTACGTTGAGGCACAACATGGGTTACGTTGAGGCACAACATGGGTTACGTTGAGGCACAAATTAGGTTACGTTGAGGCACAAATTAGGTTACGTTGAGGCACAAATTAGGTTACGTTGAGGCACAAATTAGGTTAGGTTAAGGTACAATATGGGTTAGGTTAAGGTACAATATGGGTTAGGTTAAGGTACAATATGGGTTAGGTTAAGGTACAATATGGGTTAGGTTAAGGTACAATATGGGTTAGGTTAAGGCACAACATGGGTTAGGTTAAGGCACAACATGGGTTAGGTTAAGGCACAACATGGGTTAGGTTAAGGCACAACATGGGTTAGGTTAAGGCACAACATGGGTTAGGTTAAGGCACAACATGGGTTAGGTTAAGGCACAACATGGGTTAGGTTAAGGCACAACATAGGTTAGGTTAAGGCACAACATAGGTTAGGTTAAGGCACAACATAGGTTAGGTTAAGGCACAACATAGGTTAGGTTAAGGCACAACATAGGTTAGGTTAAGGCACAACATAGGTTAGGTTAGGGCACAACATAGGTTAGGTTAAGGCACAACATAGGTTAGGTTAAGGCACAACGTAGGTTATGTTAAGGCACAACATAGGTTAGGTTAAGGCACAACATATGTTAGGTTAAGGCACAACATAGGTTAGGTTAAGGCACAACATAGGTTAGGTTAAGGCACAACATAGGTTAGGTTAAGGCACAACATAGGTTAGGTTAAGGCACAACATAGGTTAGGTTAAGGCACAACATAGGTTAGGTTAAGGCACAACATAGGTTAGGTTAAGGCACAACATAGGTTAGGTTAAGGCACAACGTAGGTTAGGTTAAGGTACAACGTAGGTTAGGTTAAGGTACAACGTAGGTTAGGTTAAGGTACAACGTAGGTTAGGTTAAGGTACAACGTAGGTTAAGGTACAACGTAGGTTAGGTTAAGGCGCAATGTAGGTTAGGTTAAGGTACGATATAGCTGAGGTTAAGGTACAATATCGCTTAGGTTAAGGTACACATTGTTGTAGGGAAAGGTGTATTTGGGGGGGGGGGGGCGGCAGGTTCGTTGATAGTGATTATCGTAAGTGCATGCCTGCGGGATCATCCGATTTGTCACGTCAGGATGCACTTGTGGCTCATGACAGGCGGCG